>NW_007052104.1:105252-140752 GCF_000164805.1 Carlito syrichta | reverse complement strand
CCAGCGATCCTTCCGCCTCAGCCTTCCAAGTATCCAGAATTACAGGCATGTGCTACCACGCCCGGCTGATTTTTTGATTTATCATAGAGATGAGGTCTCACTGCCCAGGCGTGTCTCGAACCGCGGGCTCAGGCAATCCACTCACCTCAGCCTCCCAAAGGCATGGAATTACAGGCTGAGCCACCGAGCCCGGCAGTGGTTGTGCTTTTGTGTACTTTCCTGGACAGTCCTGTATGGAGTTCAATGGTACAGTCTCTTTATCTCAAGCCCAGAATGTCCAGGAACAAGCGTAAAAGCAGCGTGATGCTGCTGGTACCATATGTTTGATTGTGTTGGTTGGGTCCCTGGGTTAACTTTCTTGTACTTATGAACAAAATGGATTTACCAACGTGCTCTCGGAACGGACCTCTTTAGTATGAAAGGAACTTTCTGTATCTGAAGATTCATGGTTGTGAATTTGCCTACTTGATGAAATGTAACTGTTACCCTGAGTCAACACTCATGCACTTTTGTGGTCATCTGTGGACACGCTCCAGGCAGCAGAAGCTTGAGTACCTGGTCATGCAGTACACTCTGGCTTCTGGTCAGCTCCCTGACTATGAACAAGTGCCCTTTATGTGGCCTATCTGGCACACATTTTCCTCATGTTTGTGATCTTTTTTGACGATTTTGCTGTTTAAAATAGGCCCCAAACATAAAGAAGAACAAAATCATGGACTTCACAGCAAAATGGATGGAGTTGGAGATCATCATACTCAGTGATCTATCACAGAAACAAAGAACTGAACACTGCATGCTGTCACTCAAAGTGGGCCCTGAACACTAGTCACATTAGCACAAGGGAGGGCTCGGCAGTTGCTGGGTACTTCCAGGGGAAGGGGGACATGCAACAACACAAGGGGTACTTGATCCCAAGTCAGGGAGAGTGAGGACCAGTTGGAGGCCCAAGCTAACCCTTACTTGTACCCCACATCTTGAAAAGAAAATAAATTTTAAAAAAATGAGCCCTAAGCAATGTGCCCAACGACTGCCTGGTGCTCCCAAGTGCAAGAAAGCTGTCACATGCCTACAGAAGACACATGTGCTAGAGAAGCTTCAAGCAGTCATGGGTCTCAGTGCTGGTGACCAAGTTCAATGTCAATGCATATCACATAGAATGTCTTTAAATGGAAAGACACATAAAACAAAGTTTGCACTGATTGACTGATGCAAACGTTGTGACCAGAGACTTGCAGGAGCCTAGCCTCATTCTTGCTAATTAGAATGGACATTTTGACATTTTGGGGCAAGTGTCAAAAGGACTATTTCTTCTGCAGCCAAGTCACCAGCCATTCACGTCTCACGACTGCAGACGCCGTGGGGAAGCCAAGTCAGAGGAATAATAAAGAGGTCTACGTGTAAATCACTCTGTAAAAAAGATGCTTGCACATGCATGTTTATTTCAGCACTTTTCACAGTAGCAAAGACATGGAACCAACCCAGATGCCCATCAAAAATGGACTGGATAGAGAAAATGTGGTCCATATACACAAAGAAATACTATGTGGCCATAAAGAACAAAATCCTGGCCATAGTAGCAACTTGGATGCAGCTGGAGATAATCATTCTAAGTGAACTGTCACAGAAACAAAGAACGGAACACTGCATGTTCTCACTCATAAGCGGACCCTGATCACTGGTTCCATGAGCACAAGGGTGGGATCAGCAGATACTGGACACTGCTAGAGGAGGGAGAGAAGGAGGAGGGAGGGGGACACGTGGCAACACACTGAGTACCTGGTCCACTGTCAGGGGGAGAGAGGGCCAGCTGGAAGCCCAAACTTCACCTGCATGCAGCCTACTCATGTGGGAAATCCTCACTTGCACCCCACAACTCTAAAATAAATAAATAAATAAAAGTATACATGTATGCACATATTAAGTAGACAAAAAGCATGCCCGATGACAAGATCTGGAAGGGAACAGAAAACCAGTATGATGGTGGTGGTGGGATGTAGGTTCTTAACATCCTTTGGTGAACATTTCTGACTGTTGGCCTGCCTTTGAGTTTTAGATGTTAAAAGCAAGACGTGCTGTCAGCAGGCTGGGAAACAGTGCCTAGCCAAGCAGGCGATGTGGAAAAGCAGCCCTGGGCCCCCGGGAGAGGACTGAAGTGGTCTCTCTCCCTCTGTGCCCTTGCTTGGCTGTGGAAGGGCCATCTTGCTTACAGAGGAAGCAGGGGCTGGGGCTCCACATAAGCTTCGTGGCTTTCTCTTTAAAAAGTCAAGAGTGAGGGAGAGGGGGGAGATGCAGGAAAACGAACCTATGGCCTTAGTGCTCTCCTGCTGCGAACAGAGCACTGGCAAGCACACCAACACACACACTCTTCTTTGCTAAAAACAAAGGACCCAAAGTGCTTTTGTTTCCAGCCTTGATGTGATGTTAAGAGGAAGTGCAGGTGCAGGGACCACCTGCATCCCTGGCCCTGAAGAGTATACCCATTAAGGGGAGCATTGTCAACACTAGAAACGACAGAGACCGCTGTTACGGCAACACTGAGCCTGGCTGGTTTGCAAGAGAGAGAACTCGCGATACCCACGGAGGGAGGGGCCCTGAAAGGCAGCCTGCGCCTGTGCCTGTCACTGGCTGTGTGCGACATTGTGTGAGGCCGATTGTCACAGGAGGTTTTGGAAACAAGGCTGGGCACCAGGCTCAACTCACATGAGCTCCTTTTGTTTGGACGGTTTTGTTTCTGCAGCCTAGCCGGCATACCCTCTGAGACTTCCTCAGTCCTGGCGGGCAGTGGGGTCTACCCATTGCTGGGAGTCTGGTGGCTCTAATTGGGGCTTGCACCTGCAGAGCTGGGCCCTGGGCACAGGGTGCTCCACGTGTGCCTGCGACTGTGCATTTAATTTCCTCAATGAACACTGGCATGCCGCAGGTCTTCTGGCCTGAGTGTGCTGGAAGGAATCCAGGCAGCTTGGCCACGTTTTCTATCCGGGAAGGAGTGGGGAGGGCTCTTTTCTCTCCGAGAAGGAGGGATTTTTAGCTCTAAAACTATATCCAGGGTATTGTGGTCTACTCTGTTTTAGCCCCAGGAGGGGACTTACCCAGACAGAAGTGCCCATCAGGGTGAGGGGAGCGGTGCTCAGCTGGGCTCTCACCCATCAGCACACAGGTGCCTTTTCCACGAGTCATGCCTTTTATTCTAATGATGCTGTCCAGGTGGTGCTGGAGGCCACCTGACCTCTGTGCTCAGACCAAGAAGAGAGGAATGGAGAAATTGCCAAGCAGCCCAGTGACCGGCCTTTGCTCCCAGCACCCAGGGGTCCATCCAAGCACACATATAAT
Organism: Carlito syrichta; assembly: GCF_000164805.1. NCBI lineage: Eukaryota > Metazoa > Chordata > Mammalia > Primates > Tarsiidae > Carlito > Carlito syrichta. The sequence continues at coordinate 137,422 of NW_007052104.1, read as the reverse complement.
GTCACAATCCCATCAATCTGGGTGTGTGTACCCAAGGAATCGTCACACACTCAAAATGGGGCACACACCCACCTCCCGTGTTCCCTTCTGTCCCTCGAACTCCTCACTGCCACCCTGCCCACTATGGCCCCAGGTGGTCACTGATCTGCCTTTTGTAACTATAGGCCACTGTGCATTCTAGAATTCGATGGGAGAGCACTCAGTGTGAGTGACTTTCTGTGCGGCTTCCTCTGCTCAGCACGATCACTAGGGTTTCCTTACGCTGCATAGAGTGTGACTTCAGTAGCCCGCCTTTTTCCCGCTGAGGAGCTCACACAGTGTGGACCCAGGGCATTCTGTTCATTTGCCGTGGATGGGTCCATGGGCTGTTCCTATGGGAGCTCTTCCCAGTAAAGCTGCTGTGAGGATATATGCACTGATCTTCGTTTCTCTGGGTAGATGCATAGGTGTGCAGTGGCGGGATCAAATGGCAGGTGTACATTTAACATTTTGAGAAACTCCCAAACGCCTTTCCAAAGTGGTTGTACCATCATACTTCCCCACCAGCAGCTCAGTCCACCCACGCTAAGCCACATGTGGCAGGGTCAGTCTTTCCAAGTCCAGCCTTTCTGACAGGGTGTCATGGTGCCTCACTGGGGTTTCAAGCTCCTTTTCCCTAGTGTTAATAACAGTGCTGAATACCTCTTTCAGGTTCTTACCTGTTATCTGTGTGTCTTCTTCAGCAAAGTGACTGTGCAAATCTCTCGACCAATGTATTTCTTAGACGGGCTTGCCTGTTTTCTCATTTTTGAATTTTGAGAGTATGTTCTATTCTCTCAGAGATTCTTTTTATTTAAAGAATTATCCTTGAATGCAAGACATTGTGTGGAAAGTCTTCATGGAAGTTTCAGCACCAAGTAGGGCATGCGGGGAGCAGCCACACTGCCTCAGATGACAGAGTAGGATGTCAGGAGTCAAGACGGCCCCGTTCATGTTCATTTATGAGGGCTTTGGGCTATTAAAAATGAAAGAAACCCCAGAATGCACATATAAAAACAACATATTTAAGATGTGTATATGGAACAAATTAGTCCTTTTGCACATACACAAACAATTTCACATGCATATGACACGGGTAGTGACACCAAGACTTTCAATTTGAGGCTCAGTGTGGACTTGGGACACGGCTCTCCTGACCACTGGCGCCAAGACTAGGAGAAGGTCGCTCCACTTGAAGAAAGCCTGGAGACTGCTCAGGACTCACACCACGGCCATGCCCTGGAAGGCCCAGCCTCGGGGACTCACCTCGGCCATGCCCATAGAAGGTCCACCCCTGGGATTCACACCTCAGCTGTGCCCACAGAAGGCCCACCCTCAGGACTCATGCCCTAGCCATGCCCATGGAAGGACCTCCTTGGGACTCACACCACAGCCCTATGGACCTTTGCTTCTACCTCTGTGTGTCTAGTGGAGTGGGTCTCCACTGTGTGTTTTTCCCTCCAGAGTTCATTGGACTTGTCTGGAGATGGTTTTGGCTATCACCACTTGGAGAGTGCTATTGCCCCTGAGTAGGCAGAGACCAGGGGTATCACTGGAAATCCTACAACACACAAGAAAGAATCATCCAGCCCCAGTGCCCACCACACTGAGGCCGAGAAAGCTCCATCTTCATGATTTTATCAGGCGTCAGCCAGACGAAGAGAGGGTGACTGAGGCAGAGTCTGAGAAAGGGGTTCTTGGTTCATAAACCGGGCAAGGCCGCAGTGTAGACACAGGGACTGGGTCATGAAGCTCAGTGAATGTGCAGCTGGCTGCCTGAGCCCCCTTGCCCCCACTCTTGCCCTTCCCTCCCCCCCCTTGGCGCCATCATGAAAGCTCTTCAAACCTGATCTTCACCTGAAAAATGGGAATAACAAGAGAACTTTTCAGAATGATGAGATTTAAACAACAGCAGCCAGACCACGCGAGTAGCCTGATGGTGCCCAGCCCATGGGAAGAAGTCAACTGATGATGGTGTTGTGTTAATCCGTGAACTGGGCACCTGTGGACACCGTGCCACTCACCCGTGTTCCTCCTGGCCACCCACACCTGCCTGTGACACATTTTTATTACAGAAACGTTTAATCTAGAAGTTTTAAGAACAATAATCCTACCTCTCAAAACCAAACCTCAGGTAGGGCAGCCTCAAGATGTTTTGCACCTTAAAGTTAAAAGAAATAAAGGGACATGACTTCGGTGAAAGCACTGCACGATGTGGTGAAGGATTGATGTACCTGTGCTGATGTTGCCTACAGGTTAATTCATGGCCCACAGCATGAAGCGTGCACTGTGAAGTGTGTCAGAATACACACCTCCCATGCAACTCCTCGGGGTTTCATGGGCTGCTGGTTCTGGGCTCCATGTCATATGACTTGGGTGGCATAGGGGCAGCGGAATAACCCAACACCAGAAGGGCCTGTTGCCAGATGGCCAGGCAGAGACTGGAGACTCTACAGGGAGCTCAGGTGTTTCTGGAAGGTCACTGTTCCCACCCCAAGAACCAGTTCTGCAAGGTTGGCTCAAAGGGCATATTTAGTTAGTCAGAGGGAGGTGAGGCAAGGGGAGGAAGTGTCTGGGCAGGGATTCCAAGCAGTGCAAATGCCCTTCTTGGTTTCAAAAGAGCCAGGGGGATGCTGGCCTCGGAACTGGCCCTCAGACAGTGCCTCGGCCTTTGCCGACAGCAGGAGATCTCCAGGGAGCCAGGATGTGACCTAGATGATGAGGTGCAGCCCGGCGGCACCTAGCCAGAAAGTCAGGACAGGACATGTGTCTAGGATTCTGCCCATGTGTTTTCTCCTAGGCAGGGGCACCTTGAACTGGGGACATGTGATGTTGCTTCCATGGAAATCCAGGGAGGAGCTCCCCTGGCAAGGGAGCTCTTGGGAGGCTTAGGAGATGAAGGCCATGAAAGAGTTTCCAGGAACATTCTGGAAGGCAGGCTAGATTTCCCAGCCTCTGGCCACCAGCCCAGAAGCCCAGGAGGCCCCCTCTTTGAAGGGTGAATGACAGATTCCGGGATCTCCTGCTCCTGGGGGCTGTTCTTAGCATTAAGAACATTTGCAGCACCACCAGTGAACCCCACTGGGCTGTTCCAGGAGAGGGAAGTGGGGTGGGCCTGCTTAAACCCAAGGCCAAGGCCACAAATGTCCCTTTCTAGCAGCATGAGTGGCAGGCACTGAAGCCACCCCTACTTGCAGCAAAGAGCCATTCATTCTAACCTTTACTTTCTGTGTAGCCAGCTGCGAAAGAGACTTACATGGAAGACAGTCTGAATCAGAAGCAGCCACTATTCTTCTAGGTGCTTGGGGCTGAGCCCAGTGGGAGCGAGGGGTCTGCCTGGCATTGCTTGGTTTCCCTGCAACCACCTTCACTGACTTTAGATTAGGTAAGGTGAGCTGCTAGGAAAACAGGGCAGGTGTTCTTCATCCCTAGTGCTTATTTGTGTCTCAATAAAGGTTGTTTCTGAGTGACTGACAAAAGCTACGGGAACCACCATGCTCTGGACATGTGTTGTTGAGGACATCGATGACTGTTTATTTCTGGGTTCCCTTGATAAAGCCTGTCTGGTCAAGTTCTACTCCAAATCAAGAGAGGAAAGCTTTGGGCATATGAAGGATGGCACGGTTTCTTTCTTTCTGAAAATGAGAACGACGTCATTGGGGCTATTTTCCCTCTGCTTTGGTTGCCAGGAAGCTCAGGTAAATCTGATGTCCAACAGGATGATGTCATCATCCTGTTCTTGTGTATCTTTCCCTTGTTCCTAATTTAAATACTTATTTGTATTTCTCATTATGCTGTGGCAGAGCTCACAATCTTAGATCCCTCCAATTGCCAGGCATGTATCTACAGATGACTGAAGTGAGTAGTAACAGGGCATGGTGGGGTCTGTGGCAAACTGAAAAAAGGTCTTCTCTGGCCACGCTACTAAAATAGCATTGTCCTGCCTGCTTTCCTCATAGCATTGATAACTTCCTGGAAGTGTCTTATCTGTCTATTGGCTGTTGTCTAGCTCACCTCTGCTCTGTCCCTGCACCCAGAGTAGTGCCTGGCCATAGAATGCTGCCCATTCTACATTAGCTTGCTGAGTGTGTAACCAATGCAGTCAGATTTTCCTATATTTTAAAAGAATTTGGAATTTGAGTTTTTATATGAAGTTTCTTGGTGTTTGGTAGCTAATCTAAAAAATTGAAAATCCTGGCTGGCCAGCAGCGAGCCCTGCCAGGGTATGGCTATCTTTCCACTCTCTGTTCTCCAGCTGAGGCCGCCACAGCTTCTTTGTGGAAAGAAGTGGCAGCATACAAGCAAAAGCACGTGTCTGTGTTATGCTCTATGGAGCTCTGTCGCCCACTGTGAATTTTTTCACTACTTCTCATTATGGTCCCAATCTGACATAAGTAAGTTCAGGCCCCATGGAGAAGATGTGGAGGAAGAGGAGGAGGAAGAGGAGCGGGGGTAGAGGAGGAGAAAGAGGAGGGGGAAGAGGAGGAGGAGGAAAAACAGAAGGAAGAAGGGGGAAGTAGAAAAAGAGGAGGAGGAAAAAGAAGAGGAGGAAGAAGAGGAGGAAGAGGGGGAGGAAGAAGGAGAGGAAGAAGAGGAGGACAAGGAGGAGGAGAAAGAAGTGGAGGATGCTATGCCCAGCCGCGAAAGAGACTTACATGGAAGACAGTCTGAACTGAGGAAGAAGGGAGGGAAGCTTCTCCAGTCTCGGTCTTTGTTCCTTCTCTGTCTCAGCACAGAGCTAAAGCGAACACGTCACCTGACACTGCCCGAGTCCTGGAAAGTAGGTGCGACCTCATGCCTGGCGTGTCTCTGTAACTTAGGCACAGAACTATGCTGATGGGTGTGGGCTTCCTGCAACCCTCCCATGTACCACCTGGCCTGCCACCAACTGCAGGGGGTACCAAAAAACCCAGGATTATCTTTTGGAGGGCAAACTTCTTGGAATACACTAAGACTGTGTTCCTCCAAATCAAATGGTCAAAGTTTTTACCTGGATGTTTTGAGAAGGTTGCGTTATGATTTGTGGAAGAAGCGTCTTGAGTTGCGGCAAACTGGTGACTGCGTCTTCATAGCAACGTACCTGCCCACACAGAGCTAAGTACGCAGCAGTTTTTGACCAAAAAAAGCATGACCCTCCATGCCCCACCCTCCCTATTCTCCCGACCTTCCCCCAAGCAACTTTTTTTGCTTCCCCGAATGAAAAAAGTCCCCTAAGGGAAATGTTTTGCCCACGTGGAAGAGATGAAACAAAAAATGGCAGACGTTCTAAAAGTCATCAAAATGGATGAGCCCGAAACCTGTTTTGAGCAGGGAAAAAGCGTCTTGATAGGTGTATTGCATTCAGCGGAGGACTTTGAAGGTGACTGAAGTTTAAACTTGTAAGAATAAATACACCATTAGTTATCCAGGTTTTTTGGAGTCTCCCCTCGTACAATGGCCAGTGAATACATGAAAAGATGCTCAACATCACTACTCATTAGGAAAAGCAAACTGAATAATTAAACATATTGCAGAGTGTCTCTCATGTCTGTGTCTTCAATGTTTATCTTGTTTGTTTAAGGAGACAATCTCGGTGTGTGTGTGTGTGTGTGTGTGTGTGTGCGCGCGCGTGTGTGTGTGTGCGCGCGCGCGTGTGTGTGTGTAATTGGTAGAGACATCAGTTCTTTGTGATTGAACAGAAAATGTCTCAGCCAACGTTTGTGAGTATGTCCAAGTTCTAACCAAGACTTATTTTTGTGTGTATTTTCCCAGAGAAGAGCCATAAAATACAATGCTAAGTGTTCTCTTATACTTTCTTGGAAAGTCTGGGATATAAAACATTTCTCCATAAATCCTAGGCCTCTTTTTCCTTCTGTAATTCTCCTAATCATTTTCCCCGGTCTCGTTGTTCCACTTTATTAAGGAGAAAGAGCCAGACTGCAGTCGCATTTCTTACTTATGGAACAATACATATACCATGAAGTGTACCATCTGAACCCTTTGTAATTGTCCAGTTCAGTAGTGTTGAGTACTTTCTGTTGTCGGGCAGCCCTTGCCACTGTCCAAACTCTTCATCTTGCAAAAACAGAAGCTCTGTCCTGGCTAAGCCATGACTCCTGACCCATCATCTTCTCCAGCCCCCTGCAGTCACCCTTCCACTTCCTGTCTCTACACCAGGCACCACATTGAGTGGAATTATATAACATCTGGCCCTCTGTAACTGGTTTTATTCCACCTAACATAACAGCCACAAGTTTTAGCCATGTTGTAGCATATGTCAGATTTCCATTCCTTTTAGAGCTGAGTTCTATCCTATAGTGTGTACATTTTGCTTATTCATTTATCTGTCAATGGACTCTTGGACTGTTGCTCATTTAGGCTATAGTGAATAGCGCTGCCCATGAACGTGGAGTTATAAGTATCCGTTTGAGCCCCTGCTTTCAATTCTTTTGGGACAGCATATACCTAGAAGTGGAATTGCTGGATCACATGGCAATTCTATTTTTAATTTTTTGATGAACCACCATACTGTTTTCCACAATAACTGCACCATTTTGCATTCCTGGCAACAGAGCACAGGGGTTCCAATTTCTCCACACTTTTCACACTTGTTATTTTGTTTGTTTTGATAGTAGCCAGCCTAATGGGTGTGAGGTGGTATTTTACTGTGGTTCTAATTTGCATTTTCCTAACAATTAGTGATGTTGAGTACCTTTTTGTGGGTTCACTGGCCATTTGTATGGCTTCTTTGGAGAAGTGCCTATTCAAGTAGTTTTCCCATTTTTGAACTGGATTGCTTATTTTTTTTTGTTGAGTTGTAAGGGTTCTTTATATATGATAGATACTAACCCTTTATCAGATACATAAATTGCAAATGTTTTCTCTCATCTTGTGGGTCGTCTTTTCATCCTGCTGATCTTGTCCTTTGAAGTGCAGATCTTTTTTATTTTGATGTATCATTGGCATTGTCATGCTTCCTCTTTGGGCTCCTCCGGCTCCAAGGGATGTGGACTGTGAGAAGGAGGATTGCCTCACACCTCTGAATAGAAGGCCACTGGAGAATGCCTTCCACATCTCACTACAAATAGACTTTCAGAGTGGTTTCAAGACTCCCTTGCTCCCCGCCTTTCCATTCCTTACTCGGGATGGAGAATTGCTTTAGTCATGACTGAATTCCAAGATGGTACTTCTTGGCTTTGGGGCAGGCTCAGTGGGTGCTGGATTAACAGGACGACCATAACAAGCACTATGGGCCTGATGGAGTGCTTACGGCTGCCGCTCCTGGCAGATCCTGGTGGATGGAACACCAGCAGCAGGTGAGGCCTCCTGAGCATGCAGGGCAACACTGGGACCTCTCAAGGCCAAAACAATGAGGTAGTGATGCCCTTAGCCCCTGAAGTCCAAAGAAAAGCAGCAGCAGCCATAGTGTGAGTGCAAGAGCTTCTGATTCTTTTCAAGATGATGACTTCAGAGTTCCTTTTCAAATGTCTATATCGATTCTTGTAAATTTTTCTTCTTTAATTACTCTATTTTTCAGTGCCTCTGCTCTGCCAGGGCCCTGCCCCTTTTTGATCTGCCTATTGGGAATGAATAGTAACAATGACTCATCTTTATCCATGCTTTTCGTATGCTATGCATTTTGCGCACACCATGCAAAAGAACTAATTGAATCATGCCAACCCCATATGGGAAGTGATGTTATGACCTCTGGTTGTCCAGGGAAGGAAGCAGGGCCCGAGCAGCAACTCATCTAAGATCAAACAACTTCAGGCAAGTCACAGTGTCAGGATTTGAACCCAGAACATTTGGCTCCAGGGCCTCCTTGTCCTGAAGTCTAAGATCCAGCTAAACTGGCCTCCCGCAGCTTGTCCTGGTTCTGCCCTTGCATCTGGCCCTGGCACCAGCCACCATTCAACCCTCCCAGTCTTTAAGCATGCCACTTCCCCTGCCTCCCTTCCTGCCCTCCTCCACCTTGCTCGTCCCTCCCCATCCAGGGGCTCCCTGGGCATCTCCCCTCAGCCACCACACCTGGGCCACACGCCCTCCCTGCAGGTAGTTGAGACAGCCCTCACTGCACTGGGACCCATGGAAGTGAACTTATCTCTGATCTCTTCCCAAGGCAGGTTGGAGTTCCGTGAGGGTGGAGGCCAGGGCCTAAGTCTCCACAACCTGCCCAGCCCAGCACTGGTGCACAGGAAGGGCTTCATACCTGTTACTGAGTGAATAAGTGAGGGTGCAAGACCAGAACTTGTGAAAGGAAAAGGGAGCCATGGTTGCCCATTTGGCAGTTCTCACCCTGGAAGTGTTGCTACCACCCTGGGCAGGGCATGAGCAGCCCATGTCCACACAGACAGGAGGGGGGCTGGAGGGCGTAGGGCACAGGGTGTGGACCTCACTCCTGTAGGTCTGTGCTCAGGGGATGGCTTTGCCTCCTGCAAATCAGTGACAAGACACAGACAAAGTGCACAGTGTGGGTCACAGTCCTTGGAGCCTTCGTGGGGGCCGAGCAGGGCAGGCACCTGTGCCTGGGTGGTGGAGGAGGCTTGGTGGACTGGGCAGGGGGTCGGGCCACGCCAAGGTGAAGACAGCATCTGTCAGGGAAGCGGTCGTGATGCAGTTGGGGACATTTGGGATTGAGCAAATATGTAAATAGGCTAAGGGCTGTGGAGCCAGGCTAGGATGAAGGTTATAGGGCGAGTTGCGGGGGGTAGAGAGGGAGGCACGTTGTGGGGTGAGCTTGGAAGCTCCGTGTGAGTGTGTGGTGTTGAGTAGACACAGACCAGTGTAGAAATACATCCATCTGCACACAGAGTGGAGGCTGAGACTGAGGATCAGAGCTTGCGGCTCTCATCTCCCTCTCAGTCACCCTCTCAGTAACCCCCACAGGGCCTCAGCATGACAGCCCTCCCCCTCCCTAACAGGCTGCCGAGAACCCCTGCCCTACTCCCATCTATGGCAGCTTCCTCCTCATGACCCTGTGCCTATCCCCTGTGTGTAAGTTGCTAGCGACTGACACACCGTGTTTTGAATACATTGAGGGTGGGGCTCCTCACACTCACATTCCAGCCTCTTCCTTGGACCCGGGCATGCAGTCATCACAATGATGAGTATTAACTGTGCACTAATTATGCTCCAGCAAAGCCTTCACCTGCACTTAAACCTTAAGACAACTTGAGGGCTGTTTCACTGCCATTACCGTCTTGTGCATCAGCACCCTGAAGTTCCCCAGGAAGCAGAGCTGCAGGCGGGGACAAAGATGCGCATTCAGATGGTGTGCTGACCTGAAACACTCCCCTCCACCCAGGTCTGACTTCAGCTGAGCCCCAGTCCCCAAGCTCACCTCCTCCAGAAAGCCCCGCCCCCTCCCTCCAGAGAACCCCGGACAACTCCCCTCCCTCTTCCAGACAGCTCCCCTCCCTCTGGAGAGCACCTTGCCCTCCAGAGAGTCCCTTTTCAATCTCATCCTATGTCAATCCCGGGAGTTGGGAAATGGGGGTGAGGGGGCCTGAGCCCCCCATCTGGTTGCAGCGTCACCTCCAGGAATAGCTATGGCGGCTGTCAGCAGCTCTGGGCCTCCTTCAGACATTCGGACAGGGACTCGTTGCCCCTTCTTCTCTTGGAGCATCGGTTGGGTGCTGACTGACCCGGTCCCGAGAACTTAGTCCATCTGGGACTGACAGCACGCATACCTCCAAGCCTTGCTTTCTGCACAGGTCATACACCTGAGGCGGCCTTGTCGGAAATGGGAATAGGGAGAAGCCATGGATGTCTGGCCTTACACTGGCCCTCTCCAGAGCCAGAGTGACTCATCCTGGAAGCCTGCAGCTCAGACTTGAGTCTGCTCAAACTCGGTGGTTTCCGAGTGTCACTTGGTGTGGGACCTTTCAGGCGAGGGACAGGCTCTGACTCAGCAGAAATGTCTAGGTATCACGAAGCCCTAACCTTTACCAATAAGGAAACACAGCCTCTTTTAGGATCCCAGGGGAGCAGCACTCCCAGTCATATGTAGAGAACATTTCCCCTTCTGTGCCGGCTGAGGGCAGGGCATCAAGTCTGGGAGACATAAAATTACAGAGGAGTCATTTCAATCTTGTGATGGTAACAGGGAAGTCAGGCCTGAGCTGCCTCCTCCCAGCCCATCCATGCTCAGGAGCATCAGGGGCATGAGCACCTTAGCGCGTGCACACACACACACACACACACACACACACACACACAGAGACTCACTCTCTCTCTCTCTCTCTTCCTGCCCAATCTTTCTCATCTTTCAGGTCACAGCTTCAAGGTCATGTCCTAGGGACACCATGCCCTCATCCCCCATCTTCTTCATAGCACCTAATCCCTTATAGGTACGCTATTTACTTTCCTATTTGCTTAATATTTGGCCTATGATTTACCCATTCACAACGACCCCTCTACCATGACTAGGTTTCCTTCCACGAAGGTAGGAGCAGGGTTTGTTTTATACACAACTACATGTCTGGGGCCTGCCTGGGACATGACAAAGGTTAAATGAAGAAGTGAGTGATGGAATGGGAGAATCCTTTTTCTCTCAATTCAGGCCACTTAAGGAACTTGAGGTTCTTAAATGGCCATTGAAAGGTGCCTACAAGGTCTTGCTTAGATACAGGGATGGTCTCCCCTGTGAGGATGCAGATAATCAATGAGTGACTGTGTCTCAGAGACCCAGAACCTCCCCCTTTCCCAGGAAGCACTTTCCATCACCTCTGGGTGCTGTTCCGCAGCCTGGGGGAAGGGCTGGGGAGGCTAAGGGCAGGACTGAGGTGTTTCTGGCTTTCCGTGCTGGGTTTTGTAATTCATGCTCCATGAGAACAGCAGGGCAGAGTGGAAACTGTACCGTTATACAGCTCTTGGTGGCCAGCTTTGGGAAACCAAACTCCATTTAGATTTGTAACATCAGTTTATGGGAAAAATGTGCTCCAAATTCTAACAACCAACAGACCCTCCAAAAATGACTCAGAACAAAAACTTCGAGTGGGGAGTTTGCCTGTTTTGTATTTTATGAATTTGCAAAAATAGGGTGACTCATCTCAACCATACCCTCCCTGGCTGTCTCAGTCTGGGCCCTGGTTGGCACAGCTGGGCAACACCAGGATGGCTGCCCAGATAATTTATTCACACAGGGATTGCATTTACTGCACTGAGGAGAAGCCAGGAAGCACTTACCTTCCTGTCTATATTAGGAAGGGACTTCCCATCCTCCAGGAAGGCACAGTGTGGAACCATTCTTTCTGCCTCCTCAACCATCTGAATTACTCCTCCCAATGATCAATGGGATTGGTGAGGTTGACAGTCTTCAACCAATCAGATTTGTGGGATTGGGATCTCTGACCATTCAAGTTTATGGATTTGGGAGTCTCTGACCAATCAGATTGGTGAGTCTGAGAGTCTCCAACCAATCAGATTGGTGGGATTGGGAGTCTCTGACCAATCAGATTGATGAGGGTGAATCTCTGACCAATCAGATTCATGGGATTGGGAGTCTCTGACCAGTTAGACTGGTGAGGTTGAGAGTCTCTAACCAATCAGATTGGTGGGATTCAGAGTCTCTGGCCAATTGGATTGGTAAGGTTGAGAATCCCTGACCAATTGGATTGGTGAGTCCTTTCCCTGGCCCCCTTACCTGGCCATTAGGCTGCTGCTGCATTGAAAATCAAGGATCTCCTTCCTTCTGCCAGTTGGGTTCTGTGCAGAAACTTGGAAGGCATGGAAAGGCTTTTAGTTGCCCTGGTTTGGCAGGCCCCACAAGGACAGGGGATGGTGGGCCGGCAGGAACAGGTTTCTGCCATCTTGCTCTGGTTATCTTCCCTGTCACCTTTGGGTTTGTGAAGCCATCATACTCTGGAAGGGCAGAACCAAGTTTTACATCATTTTCAGCTACAAATCTGATTGGTTGAAGACTCTCAACCTCACCAATCCCACTGATCATTGGGAGGAGTAATTCAGGAGGTTGAGGAGGCAGGAAGAATGATTCCACATTGTGCCTTCCTGGAGGATGGGAAGTCCCTTCCTAATATGGACTCCCCAGAAAGCCGACACAAAATTTAAGATCCCCAGCTGGATTTTTATTTCTGTCCTCAACCAGAATGGAACCCCCACCCCAGTCCAACTTTCAGCCATTTGGACTGCACTTGAAATAGTTTCATAAATGACTCTGCTGTGCCTGTGTGCAGAATGCTTGTGAACATACGTAGGTATTGGAAAGTGTATCCATCAAGTTTGGTCTGGTCTGCAAAAACAGTGTCAAAATGAAGTCTTCCTGCTTTTAGACTTCCAAGAAAACTTAGACCAACTTCCCAGGGAGGTGTACATAAAGCAGCTTTGCCACTGAGTAAGCCCCATCAAACGTGTGCCTTGCATCCCTTCTGTGGAGCTGACACTTCTGCCCTGCACTTTTTTTCACCATCCTCATAGTTCTGCCGCTCTCTGCTCGTGGGGGAATCTGCTCGCGAGTCACTGAGGAAGGCTGTGGTGGCTCCTTGAGGTCACATGAGTTGTGGAGGCTGGCATGCGATTTAGCTCCATCCTTCAAACACACCCTCCAGCCCTCAAACCCTACCCTCAACTGCTTGAAGAGGCTGAAGTTTCCTTCTGAACAGCTCTTGGAAACACTTGCTTACATTTTCTGGAGAAATGCCATGTTCTTCCCACCTCTATGCCTAAGATGCCTCACTGAACCCATCTTGCAGGGGATTTGGGGCCAGTGGCTGGGCTAAAAGCAATGAGTTGTGGTATTAGGAACATCAATTTTTCTTTGCAATGCCTCTAATTTTGTAATCTGGGTAGGAAAAACATATAGATTTGAACCCTTCCGTTAAGTTGGAAGTTTTGAGCAATGTGACTCCTAGGGGTTAAAAAGGTGTCCTCTTTATACTACATTTTGAAAGCTCATATTTTTTTTAAAAAAAGTAAAGGACATTTCCCTTTGAAGGAAAACTGTCTCCTATGGGACTCTGCAGTGCTACAAGATGAAATATTTTATATTCTGTCTGGGCACGGTGGTTCAGGCCAGTAATCCCAGCACTTTGAGAGGCTAATATGGGAGGATCTCTTGAGTCCAGAAGTTCAAGAACAGCCTGGGTAATGTAGCAAGTCCTTGTCTCTACCAAAAAAAAAAAAAAAAAATATATATATATATATATCTATCTCCAGGTGTGGTGGCATATGCCTGTAGTCCCAGCTACTCAGAAGGCTGAGGCGAGAGAATTACCTGAACCCGGGAAATCAAGGCTACAGTGAGCCAGGATCATGCCACTGCATTCCAGCCTGGGTGACAGAGTGAGATCCTGACTCAGGTTGGTCATGGAGTCATGAAACCAAGCTGTGTTTTCTTGGGCAAAGTCCATAGCCACCTCCAGAATTCTGTTTCCAGTCCTAAGGATACTATGCACACTTAATAAATGAATAGAAACAGTAATAATAAACATCTTCCATCACTGGTGAAAAGAATAATGTGAAGTGTACTCCAGACATCTTTTCTCCAGGAAGAAACTCGCCTGGTTATCTCAGACCATGGAGAAACCCCAAGACTCTGCAAGGTCACTGGCCTCCACTTTCAGGACATGAATGCCTTTAACTCCTTGCTTTGAATGGCCTGGCTAATTGCATGGATTAATTACTTGGGCTGGTGATTCTCAAGACCGCGTTGCAATGAAAAGCGGTTGGAAAACCTGCCAGAGTGTTTTCTCTCGAAGTGTGGCGTTCTCTAAGCTGGTTCAAACAGCTGGGCCTCATTTTGTGTTTGTTTTTTCAAATGGATCCTTCGTGCTCTAAACCGGATCCAGCTGTTTGTGCTAATTGCATTTCAGTGACTATGTTGGATGTGGCCTTTTGGGGGAAATCTCATTTAAAAGGAAAATGGACGCTGACAACGCATGGTGTCTACGGGATGACTTCCGTCTCGATGTTCAGTTTTGTCAGAGTGCGTCCATCCCAGTGAGCTGCGCCAGGGCTGGGATCTAGGCGTCCTGGACGTTCATGGTCTGGGCAGTCACGCCACAGGCCACCTGGGACCCTCAGGTGGGCTTGGCCTCCTCCCCCACCTGCTGCCTCACACACACCTGTACAAACAAGTGCTTTGAAATCGCCAAAGTATCTTTTGTTTGAAAAATTACAGACTTCAAACATTCTCAGTGAAAAAACTACAAGATGAAAAAAATAGACCTCAAGTAAACAGTGTCAGTCAGCCTGCTCCTTGGATGCCTAGTAACAATATACACGCGCACATACACACACACACACACACACACACACACACACACACACACACACACACCCTCCCAGTCTCTAGCAGTGACTTCTGTCTATACCTGTACAGTCATCTATTATCTTTCTCTCCATCTTTCTTCCATTTATCAATATTGTCTATCATCTTTCTATCTGTATCTATCTATATTATCTATCTTTTCATCATTTTTATCTATCTATTATCTATTTACCTTATCTATCATCTATCTATATCATCTATCAGTTGTCATCTTTCTATCATCTATCAATCATCTATATTGTCTGTCTATCCATCATATCCAACCTATCTCTCTATCATGATCTTTCTCTCTATCTGTATCTATCTATATTCTCTCTCTCTATCATCTTTCTCTATCTATCTACATCACCTCTCTATCATCTAGCCTCTATCTCTCTATGCCACAGATTATTCACAGCTTGCATTCATTATCTAACATTGCATAACAAATCACTCTAAAATTTAGTGGCTTAAAATAACACTCATTATGGGCTGTCCCTCACAGTATCCTGTGGGTCAGGGTTAGGGCGTGGCTTCACTCAGTGGTTCTGGCTTGGGGATGCATATGAGGCTATAGCCAGATGCCGGCAGAGGCTGTAGTCATTTGAAGGCTGACTGGGCGGGGAGGGCCCTCTTGCAGGCAGCTCACTTTCGGCTGACTCGTTGGTGCGGGCTATTGGTGGAGCCCTTGGTCTCTCCCCGTGGGGCCTCCCATAGGATGCAGGACCATCCCCGTGGACTGGTGTCTGACTTCCTGTAAGGAGTGATCCCAGAGAATGAGCTGGGAGGACAGTGTCTGCCATGACCTGGCCTCAGAGTCACCCATTGCCGCATCTGCTGCGTTTTGTGGGTCATGCAGGCTGACCCTGGCTTTGTGGGGCAGGGACCACAGGAGAATGCAAGCCCCAGAATGGGAGCACAGTTGGGACCATTTGGGGTGACATCTGGGACCATTTTGGGTGAAAAGATGCACTTGCTGTTCCCTGCGTGCAAGGATGGAGTGAGGTGACAAGACACATGCTGTTCCCTGCAGACCAGGATGGTGAGAGGTGACAAAACACACTTGCTGTTCCCTACAGGTCAAGATGGCGAGAGGTGACAAGATGCACTTGCTGTTCCCTGCGTGTCAGGACGGCAAGAGGTGAAAAGATGCACTCGCTGTTCCCTGCAGGCCGGGACGGTATGTTCCCGTGAGGAAGCGGATGAGTACCAGACTGATGTGAAGCTTTTGGAAACACTTGGAGCCACAGGGGAAGTCCCCGCAGCAGAAATTGGCTGGATGGCCACAGGGGAAAGGTCAGGAAATTGCGCAATTTTGCAGAAAACAGTTTGAAAACATGAACAGGAGACAGTCCACTCTCAGGAGCCGTGGAGCAAGAGACCAAGCCAGGGCTGCTGGGGGGGGGGGGGGGGGGGGGGGGGGGCAGCAGCAGGGTGTCACCAGCCATGAACTCTCCCCATGGGAGACAGCTCTCCTGCAATTGTTAAGACAGGATGGAGGCTGTCACTCCCTGTGGTGGACCGAAGTCCTGAGGTCTCCTCAGGAGGTTACCCTGTGAGCCGTTTCCTGGTCTAATGGTGGATACCGGCTGGTGACATTGTCCTCCATGACTGATCTCCTCGTTCCTGAAGATGGTGGGCACAGGGACCTCTGGATGACCGTGGCCAAGATTTCTCTCCTTCCCCAGGGAGAGTAGGAGTGGGGTCCTCTGGAGACGATGCACCCAGGTCTCCTTGCCTGGGGAGGGTGGGCACAGGGTCCTCTGGGTGACAATGTGCCCAGGTCTCCTTATGTTAGGAGGGCACCCTGCTTCCTCCAGGCTGCACTGAGTGGGGCCAGTGCTCTGGGAGGGAAGGAAGGGACTTGGCTGGGGAGAGAAAGGCCCTACCTAGGTGGGATGCAGATGGGATCTTGCTTGGATATAGCCGGGATACAGTCCGAGGTTGGCTGGAGCTGCTGCCGTCGCCTACAGCCTCCTTCCCCTATGGCTTCTCTCCCCTACAGCCTCCCTCCCTACAGCCTCCCTTTCCTTGTGCATGGCATCGTGAGCCAAGGCCAGAGTGACTCAGCCAGGAGCCCCCTCCCAGCCTGCTTTGTGCTGAGCTGTGACTGTATGACAGGCTCTGGCGGTGGATTTGGGCAGAAGGAAGTTCCTTAAGTGTCTTCCCCTTGCTTCTGGCTGGAGCATGGGTACTGTGGAAACAACTTGGGCAGCTCCCTGGGGCCTGTTGTGTTGAGTTGTATCTGCCGAATCCATGCAGCTCCCATTGTGCTTGTCAGAAGGTGACTAAGGTTAAACGAGGTTTTGATGGTGGCCCTAGTCAATAGGAAGGGTATCCTTGGAGAACAGTGGTACATACAGGGTGCATGGACTGGCCATGTGGGACATGCAAGGAGGTGGTTAGGAAGGGAGCCCTCACCAGGACCTAGCTCTGCCAGCGTCCTGACCTTGGGCTTACTCCCTCCAGAACTGTGAGGAAACACACGCGTGTGGTTCATACCACCCAGTCCATGATATCTGTTATGGCAGCCTCACCTGGGCATGAGACAAATGTCACTGTTGGGGCTGGTAGGACAATGCAATGAGAAGGAGCCTGGGTGCTGCTAGCCCTGGGTTACCTCCCTGAACGTCTACATGGGTGCACATCCTTCCTTCAAGTCACTGTTCTTACAGGGTCTTCACTAAAGCAATGAAGCTCGAATCCAAACGCTGCAGTAACCCTCCCAGGTGGAGAAGGATTGGCCTTCAAAGTGAAACATTCCCATTTGCATGTTTGTGAAGAGCTCCAGCGTGTAACCTAATGGGATGGGGCACCATTTTGTTCATCCACAGCATAGTGTGTTGCTTTAAAACACAGCCCACAGCCTGTGTTTGAACTAACGTTTTGAACTAAGGCGGTCTCCACTGCACAGATGCTCTCCAAACCAGCATCCCTGCAGGGCCATGCTGGGACGTGTTTGTAACAGCTGTCTCTCCATCTTTGGTTCGACAGAACAGGGATGGTAGTGGACATTTGGGCTGTACACTCAGGGAAGGGCAGGTCTCTGTGGTATCTTGATGCATCTGATTTGGGTGTTCACAAGCCCTCAAGAAACCAAGCGGAGAGGTGATAGTCACCATCTACAACTACATCATCAGAAAGGGAATGAACGATCCTGGAAGGGATTTTTTGGAGGCTTAAATTCATTAAACCTGGTTAGTTGGCTGGTTATCTTTGACAAAGAACTCAGGGATCAAGTCACTTCTTAGGCTGCATAGACAGACTCTCCAGCCTGGCCTTCCAATCTCATAAAAGCGGCAACGTTAACATTATTGAAACAACTTGTTGAAATGATCGGCTTCCTGTGTTATGACCCTGGAGAACGACTTGACAGCCTGTGGGAGGTTATCGAGTACACATGTATGTACAACACGTGGAGACACTGCACGATGTGTCTTCTGCCTCTCTGTACCCTCCTCAGAGTGCGCCTCAGCCTTTGCCTATTTCCTGTGACCTCTGCTGCCTCTCTGCCTTGGGCTGGGTCTTGGCTCACAGTTTACAATAACCACTCCCGTGAATGACCCCCCCCCCCCCCCCCCCCCCCCCCCCCCCCCCCCCCCCCCCCCCCCCCCCCCCCCCCCCCCCCCCCCCCCCCCCCCCCCCCCCCCCCCCCCCCCGCCCTGGCCACTGTCCGCCACTGATACCTGTTCTCCAGGGCACCTGATCGCTTCCTGCACACCTGGGCCACAGGGTGCTGTCTGTGATCTCCCACCTACCTCTGGTTTCCTGAGCTTCTGTTGGAAGTCTGCGGAGCAGTGCTGCAGAGGGAGACTCCCCCATTCCTACAGTTCCTGTACAGCAGCCTGTACTGTATCTTGGGAATGTGCTGGACATTTGCCCATTTCTCTGACTCCCCTCCACAGCACCACCTTTCTCCCTGCGTCTTCGTGCCTTGCCTCTCCCAGGGGAGTCTGGTTTTCTAAAATTCCCTTTCTTTGGTGCCTGAGCCTTGGCTTCAGAAAAGGCAGGATTTTGTAGAGGAAGCAGGTCTCCTCCCTTGGGTATGAGCCCTCCCATCCCCCAACCTCCCACCCCCTGCTGCTTCCTACATCCTAAGTAGAAGCAGGAGACATCACACCCTCCCTCTTTGAGCCTCAAGCTGACCACGCTGCCCTCCTCCCCCTGTCTCTGCCGCCCACCCGGCCTCCTCCACAGCATCTTACGTGCGTCCCTGCAGATGGCTTCTGGCCAGCGTCCCTGCCTGACCTTCGCTTTCAGGGCAGCTTCTCTCAACCTGTCAGCAAGTGGTCCTTTCTAAACCTAAGTCAGATCGTGACACTTTGCTCAGAACTCTGGCGACACCCACCTAAAATATAGCTGAGTCCTCCATGTCCCAATGGCCTCAGGCTCTCTGTGCCCATATTCCACCCTTCCCTGGCTCAGCTGCCCTGTCCTGGGGCCGCTTACTGGGTGGTGATGTGTCAGGTGGGTTCCAGCCTTCAGCCTCTGCAGAGGCTCTTCCCTCTCTGAACTCCCAGCATAGAGGAGTTCTGGCCTGCAGTGCTTTATGATATCCATCCCAAGGGCCTGGAGCCACACCTCGAACACAATAGGTGCTCACGTAACTATCTGTGGAATAAACAGACACATGCTCGAGGTAGCACTGTCTTCGGTTGGGTTGTTGAAACCGAGCTGTCTCCATCCCTGGGACAGTGGTGGGTCTGCGTCGAGGTTGTGTGTCGTGAGACCTGTAACTTGATGCGAGATGCAGAAATTAAAAGACGTGTGCTTGAGGTCAGGAGTTTGAGACCAACCAGCCTGGGCAACGTAGTGAGATCTCATCTCTATAAAAAATAAAAATTAGCCAGGCATGGTGATGCACGCCTGTCGTCCCAGCTACTTGGGAGCCTGAGGTGGGAAGACTGCCTGAGCCCAGTAGGGCAAGGCTGGGGTGAGCCATGATTGTGTCACTGCACTCTATCCTGGGTAACAGAGCGAGACCCTGACTGCAAACAAACAAACAAACAAACCTGCACTTCAGAACTTTTACCAAGTCCCATTGCTCTTCCTGCCAGAGCCGGAGGAGGGGCTTCTGGGATTTCATGTTCCACAACTTTGTTGAGTGGGCGATGCAATAGCCGAGGCTGAAGGTCCTGCCGCAACATCTGAGCCTCCGAGGGGCCCAAGTCACTGTCTGGGGGTGACTCCCGCTTGTCCTTGGCCACCAAGTTGGCCACTCTGTGATGATTTCAGGCCCTTGAGCATGTCCTAAGACCGATGGCTTTCTGTCCTTGCGTTTGCTGCTGCGTTCTTTCCCTTTGACATCTGCAAATAAAACATTTCAATCCAAGGACGACATTCTCACTCAGCTTTCTTTTTGCTGCTGAAGACCACACATGGGCTCTGTGCGAGGCATGATGTCACCTCCATATGCAAAACCAAGAGGCCAGCCCAGGAGGCCCCACTCGGAGGGACTTGGCCCATGTGGATCCTGTCTTCCAAGCTTTTCCTGGAATAGGGCATCATGTTTCTCTAAATTGGAGACACTCAAGGATTGATGAGGGAATGCTGCTGTTCTGAGCTGCATGGGACACACATTCTGTTGCTGACAACATGAGGTGAGCAGGCCCTCACCTCGGCCGGCTCTCCAGGAGTCCATGTTTCACCATATTTATGCTCTAAGCCCTGGAAGAAATGATCTACCGTTTTCAGAGACGCAGCCACAGGGAAGTGGGTGAAGAAGCAGCAGGGCCCTGCCCTTTAGGAAGTGAGGGGGAAAGGGGGAGGTGGAAAGGCAGGGGACTGGGCCTGCGGCGGTACCTGGGCTCATCGACAGGGGGAGGCGCTGTCCCCTTAAGCAGAAACAGCCACAAAGGTCCATGGGGAAGCCTTCTCAGGAGAAGGGTTCCTGAAGAGAGAGGAGGTAGGAAGAGGACATTCATTCTAGCAAATGGGGAACTGAGGCTGGGTTGAATGGAAGCGTGCTGAGTGGGGGGAATCTCGCTCCCTCACGGATGCCAGGCGGGAGCATCTCTGCCACAGGCCCCCACATGGGCTCTCCCTCCAGGGTGCTGATGAAGCGAGTCTTCCCAAGATTCTAGGATAAATGACCCAGAAACACATGGATCGAATTTCCACAGAACCTCCCATGTGGCTCACAAAGCGGTGGAAAGCTGTTCGGAAAAACACACTAGAGGTTACCTCAGGCCCCAGTTTTTCCAAAATTACTTTAAGCGATTTTGCTGATTTTTAAAAACTAAGTAAACTTATGAGACATGAATATGTTCTTAGCTCAGAGAATAAATAATAACTGGCAGGTTTTCAACCCTCTCAGGCGAATTCTCTTGGATGCAACAGGCCTGTCGGAGGTCCTGGGCACCACCGTGGCTGGGGCAGTGTGTCAAGGAGCCCAGGGTCATTGCCAGTGGCTGCCGCTTCCTGCCCCATGACCTGCTCCCCATCCCATTCTCCAGGATGGGAGCTATGCGCATTCCTAATGGAGGGGAGGTACCTGAAGAGAGGGGAGCTGGGGAGGGGTCACTCATTCATTCGAAACCATTTGCACATGCATTCATTTCTTCCTCTAGCAAGTATTCATCAAACACTCAACAAGCGTTCAAGACACTTTTGTGTGCTGGCCCACTCCTCTTCTGCTGCCATGGCCTGATGCGGTGCTTGGGCTGTGGGGACACATGGTCACACGCAGATGGCTTAGACAACAGACATGCATTGGCTTGCAACTGTGGAGTTGGAAGTCCAAGGTTGAGGTGTGGGCAGGGCTGCTCCTCAGAGGGACATGGGAGGGGAGAAGCTGTTCCTGACACCTGCTCCCATTGGTGCCCCCGGCTTGGGGACACATGACTCTACCGACCTTCACCCTCATCTTCACACGATGTCCCCGTGGGCATGTCTGTTTCCAAGTTTCCTTTGTGATGAGGACATCAGTCACATCAGGATCAGGGTCCACCCTAATGGCTTCATGGCAACTTGATGACCTCTGTAAAGGCCCTGTCTCCAGCTAAGGTCACGTTGAGGTATTGGGGGTTAGGATGTCAGTGTGTGAATCTGGAGAGCACACAGTTCAACCCGTGACATGGATGAGCTGATAGCAGCCTGGCCACTCCTGTCCCTCATCGTTCCCTTGAGCTGCAGGAGCTCGGTTCCTCTGCACAGTGCTCTTTCCGGGACCCAGGAGCCAGGGTCCCAGAAATGCTCCAGGGCTCAGAAATTCCACTGTGAAGGTGTCCTTGGACCTAGAGATCCCTGGAGTGCCTTCACCGCAAGACCACAGGAAAGACTCAGCTTCTGATCTGATTCTGAAGGTTAGTGGCTTACAGGAGGCCACATTCCACCCCTGAGACAGGAGAGAGGAACATATGCCTGGGCTGCCGAGGAACGTACCAGGCAAGTGTGGTCCTCTTTCTCGGTGACCAACAAATCATTACCTTACTCTTTGATCTGGGAGAGCCAAGGTGAGTTTAATCAGACTGACGTGTCATCTATTGGAAAGAAAAATTTTCCAAAACATTATTTTTTGAGAATCAGATCGGGGAATTTTAGAGCTGAACATGTCTTTGGAAATCAACGCATCAGCTGGATCTGGTGGTTCACACCTGTAATCCCGGCATTTTGGGAGGCCAAGGAGAGAGGATTGCTTGAGCTCAGAAGTTTGAGACCAGCCTGGGCAACACAGTGAGACCCCTCATCTCTACAAAAAGTCAAAAAATTAGCTGGGCATGGTGGCACGTACCTGTAGTCCCAGTTACTTAGGAGGCTGAGGCAGAAGGATTACCTGAGCCCAGGAGGTTGAGGCTGTGGTGAGCTGTGATTGTGCCACTGCACTCCAGCCTGGGTGGCAGAGTGAGATCCCAACTCAAAAAAAAAAATTAAAAATAAATAAGTAAATAAATAAATAAATGAACCCATCAAACCTTGGCACTGCAGCAGTTAGCCTGGAGAGCAGGCCCTTCCAGGGAGCAGCCCAGCTCTGCTTGCTGGGTACTGGGAGCCAGGCACACCCTAGGGACCCTCAGGTGCTCCCCCGCTGGTAAGTGTGAGCTGATGGAGTGCAGGCCCACCACTCCAGCCTACTCTTCACCACCGCATAGCTGTCATCAGCGA
The DNA here is from genome assembly GCF_000164805.1 of Carlito syrichta. Lineage (NCBI taxonomy): Eukaryota > Metazoa > Chordata > Mammalia > Primates > Tarsiidae > Carlito > Carlito syrichta. The sequence goes on along the minus strand of NW_007052104.1, from coordinate 115,056 downwards.
TGGAGCTGGGTCTGCCGCCTTGCCCGGCCAGCGCACACCCTATCCCACCCATGGTCTGTCTTGCTTGCTGTAGTCACTGAGCTGCACCAATGTCTCTGTGGAATACAGCCTTGCCATGGCATGACTTCTGCTTACAAGCCTGCCATCCCTTTCTTTTGCCTGCCAAGGTCGGTACAATCCCTTGAGGGGCACCATATGCCCATGACATATGCCCAGCTCTTCTCACAGTTCCGTGCATGTCTCAGCCCTTCAGTCAACCATGGCCACACACTCTGAGTGGGGCCTGGCTCTGTTGCCTGTGCCTGAGCTGTGTGCTAACCCAAATACCCATGCAACCTCGCCATCAGGATAGTAAAAATCCCTCTGGTCTCTCTTGTTCTAGCAGATGTGGCTTATGTTGGCGCTGCCGATTGTTTGCCAGTAGCCCCTCTCCCTTTAGAAGTCACATCTTTGGGTTTCCGCCAGGCATGGAGTTCCTTGGGATGAAGACACTTCCCAGCTTCTGTGGCGATTCATGGCCAAGGGTTTGTGAACAGAAGCCACATGTACTGCAGGTGACTGGGTCACACCTCCCTGCTCCTTCTCTCTCTGTCTGACATGTGGACCAGCGGCCATGGTGAGGAGTGGTGCTGTCTTCAGCCACGTGGGTAAAGAGCATCAGGGAGCCAGGCTCGGTGGCTCAGCCTGTAATCCCACGCCTTGGGAGGCTGAAGTGAGTGGATTGCCTGAGCCCGTGGGTTTGAGACCCACCTGGGCAACTTGGTGAGACCTCATCTCTACAATAAATCCAAAAAATTAGCCGGGCGTGGTAGCGCACACCTGTAGTTCCGGCTACTCGGAAGGCTGAGGCAGAAGGATCGCCAGAGCCCAGCAGGTCACGGCTGCGGTGGCCGGGAGCGGCCACTGCACTCCAGTCTGGGTGACAGAGTGAGACTCCAACTCAAAAAAAAAGGGGGGAGGGGATGACAGAGCCCTGGGTTAGAAGGAGACTGTGCCAGGCCCAACGGAGATGTCGGGCCAGCCCTTGACTGCCTGTGCCTGGAGCATCATGTGCCAGGGACAGACACCTCTGTGGTACTGGAGCCGCTTCTGGTTTGGTGGTTCTGGCCATCTCTGTTACAGTAGCCAACCATGTCTTTGGAGATGCATCCTTGGCTCTGAACCACCTGTAGCCCCTCAAGTGCTCTGTAGAGATTCTCTAGACCCACCGCATGGCAGAATGCCCTGGGCTTTGAGTCAGATGGTGCAAGCTCTGAGCCCAGCTCCACCAAGTCGCAGCTTGGGCAACTCGGGGCTGGCGATTAGCTCTCTGGGTTTCCATTTCTTTACCCACAAATGCTGAAGACCACACGTGTGGAGTCACTTTCCCATGCCCCAAGTTGTTCTAGGGGTGACTTCATCAGGCTGTGGGGACCTCCTGGGTCACTCTCTTCCATATAGAAAATACCAGCTGCAAGAGTCAGCAGGCCTCACCCACCCCTCCGCTTGCTCCCAGAGAGCAGCTGGAGTGGGGACCCGTCCTCCAGAGTACCTTTGGTCCATGGGTAGGGCATCACTCTCTGGGTGCCAGCTGGGACTCAGCCTTCTGCAGCCTGCTCCTCACAAGTGGACTCACAGTCATCCTAAACTCCTGGCTCATCCTCATGTGTGCATCAGTGCTCAGAATCCCCAGGCACTCAAGACGTCAAGGTCCGACCTGCTCTGTGGGGGCCATGGAACCAGGGGAACCTGTCTCCTGGTGAACACCTGGCCTCTGTTGGTTGTCCTTGCCTGCCTGTGGCAGCCTGTTCTGTTGCTCTGGTGCATAATTCTTATCAAGTTATTCCTGACATTCTATTTGTTCCTATTTCTGGAAGGCTCATCACTTAAACATGGGAACTCCCAATAGGCTAGGATAATTTGGAGACTGCTCTGCAGAGAGCTAACCTAATTCCTTATACACAGGGACCCTCAAAATCCGGAATATATTGATTAAAAATTGTGTATTTATTCTTACATGTTTAAACTTCAGCCCCCTTCAACGTGCTCTCTGTTTGATGCAATACACCTATTAAGATGTTTTTTTCCACTGCTCAAAACAATTTTTGAACTTGTTGAATTTGATGCCTTTTAGTGCTTCTGCTGTTTTATGTTTCATCTCTTCCATATTAGTAAAACATTTCCCTTTGAGAACTTTTCTCATCTGGGGAAACAAAACAAAACAGAAAGTTGCTTGGGGAAAGGATGGGGCACAAGGGGCATGCCGTTTTTGTTCAAAACTGCTGAACACTCAGCACATCATGAAATGGGCAAACGTGTTGGGAGAATCTCCAAAAAAATTCACTGAAGCCAAGTGCAACCTCTCACAATGACACTGACTGGTCCACGGATGCCGATGGATTCCTAGAACACTCACCTAGCTGGGGAAGCCTGCACTGCAAGGGCCCACCCTCCGAAAGATAGTTCTGGGATTTTTGGAGCTGTCTCCCCTCATATGTCCAGTGGGCTTGGGCCAGAGTGAGCCAGGAAGGACAAGCAGGAGACAGGAGTGAGGCAGGGCCTCAGCGGGGCCAGGTAGAGGAGGGCGTGGCTCATGTGTGTCCTACAGCATTCTGCATGTGGCATAAGATTGGATGGAGGAAGGATTAGGAAGGCCAGAGCAGGGGCAGGGCCAGGACTGTCATTCTTGTGAGATGAGGGGTGACTGGACAGTTGAGAATGGGCCCACTTGTGTTTCAACCCCAGCACCCAGCACAGGACATAGGATTCAATATGGCGGATGCCCAGAAGCACAGAAAAAGCAAATGTGGCCAGCTTCCCATGGAGCCAGAGCACCTGAGGTCAGCACTGCCTGCTCTTCTAGGGCCACATCTGTCTGTCCATTCCATGTCACCATAAGAGGAGTCTGAGGCTGGGCGATTTAGAGAGAACAGAGGCTTGTGCAGCTCATGGCGCTCAGGCTGAGGGGTTCAAGGCCATGGCCCTGGCTTCTGACAAGGGTTCTCTTGCTGCATAACAACATGGTGAAGAAGGTCAAAGGGACAGGAGGCGGTGGAGGAAGGGCCGCCTGAGGGACGTCCCGGCCCCATAGCTGCCCACTCCAAGAGCCACTGCCCACTCGTGAGGACTCACACAGGTCCAAGAGTGAGTACTCACTAGGACAGCAAGGACAGTGCCAGGTCTTCACAGGACCTTCTCCATGGCCCCAGCCCCGCCCAAGGGCTGCCCCTGACACCACCCTAGGGATTGGATCTCAGCATGCTCTTGTGGGACCCACAGCCAAGTCACCACAGGACCTAGCCAGGCCAAACGTCCAAGGTTGTTTCCAACAGGCAAGTTCAATCTTCTGTGTCTCCTATTCAAATGGCCCTTGGGTCACATTCTGGGGACAGCATGAGGGTTTGTATGGGGCCAGCACAACCAAAATCTGATTGCGAAATTGGTTTTTTAATTACCGTTGGATAGGCCGGGCTCAGAGGCTCAGCCTGTGATCCCAGCACTTTGGGAGGATGAGGTGAGTGGATTGCCTGAGGCTGTGGGTTTAAGACCAACCCGGGCAACTTGGCAAGACCTCATCTCTACAATAAATCAAAAATTAGCCAAGTGTGGTGAGGCAGAAGGATCACTGGAGCCCATCAGGTAGATGCTGGGGTGGCCATTGAGTGTGCCATTGCCCTCCAGCCTGGGTGACAGAGTGAAACTCCAACTCAAAAAAAAATTACCTTTGGAATACAAAACATGTGTTTCAAAAAATAAGTAAATAAGTTTGCCTGGCACTGAATGCCAGGGTCCACCAAGCCTCTCATATGATAAGATAATTTTCTTCTCTGGTGACATAAGGCTGCAGTGTGACTTTTAGGAGTCCCTTTCTCCATAATAGTGTCAATAGGAAAATTATTGTATATAAATTTATATACTTCAACATTGCATTTAGGCCAGGCATAGTGGCTCTCACCTATCAACCCAGCATTTTGGGAGGCTGAGGCAGGAGGATCACTTGAGCACAGGAGTTTAAGACCAGCCTGGCAACAAAGTGAGATCTCATCTTCACAAAATAATTTTAAAAATTAGCTAAGTGTGGTGGCATATGCCTGTAAATCCCAGGTACTCAGGAGGCTGAGGTGGGAGGATCACCTGAACCCAGGAGGTCGAGGGTGAGGTGAGCCATGATCACACCACTCTACTCCAGGATGGGTGACAGAGTGAGATCTTGTCTCTAAAAACAACAACAGCAACAACACCATCATATTTAATTTTTCTTTTAGGCAATGTCTAATAGAGTCTTACAGATCTTGTAAATTTCATTTTTTTCAGCTATGAGCTACTAGAGACAATTTTAACCTTAAAAGTTCATTTTTTTCCTTGTGATTTTAAAAGAACACATTTGTGGGTCCCTAACAGTCTAGTGGCACAGACCTATGCCTGTTGGATCTATGGCCAGAGAAACATGAGGGTGACATCTGGCAGCTTGAGGCTGCTGTAGGAAGGGCCCCACTTCTATGGGACACCTGCTCGATCCTCGGCCAGCATAGACCCATCCCTGGAAACGGAAGGAAGCCACAGATGCATCTTTGTGGCCAGCGGGCACTGGCTCCCCTAGAGTGTAGGACTTGTCTACCAGGGAAACTCAACATTCCCTCTATGCTTATCTCTGCCTGCAGGAATCCTGCCTGGGCACAGGTCTGAGTCCTGCACTGCCTCCAACATGAAGGATACCACCTGCACCCAAGCCCAACGTCGGGGGCCCAGGCCAAGCTGAAGCCGCAGGCTACGCCTACGAGTGCAGAACACCATTGAAGGGTGGGCCAACTGTGGGGCAGGTGCTGCCTGGACCATCAGGGGGTGTTTGGAAGAGATTGATGTGCCGCTCTCCTGACCCGACAGACAGGCTGCTTTCCGCATCTCCAGAGGACGATGTGAGTTCATGCTTCAGGGTCAGATGCAGAACGGATTGACGATTTGGGCCTGAGCCAACCAAGGAGCCTTCTTCCCACCTCCCCAGAGACTCTACTGCTCTCTGAGGGTGAGCCCTGCAGGCCCCTCCTGACATTCCTCAGAACTAGGTTGTTTCTCCATTTCCCGGGGACAGAGCAGACAAGGAAATGATGAAAGTAGGTTGCTATATTATTTGTTTGGTTTTTTTTTTTTTTGTGGGGGAAGGATTAGAGTCTCACTTGGTTGCCCAGGCTGGAGTGCAGTGACATAATCATGGGTCACCTCAGCCTTAACCTTCTGGGCCCAGGTGATCCTTCTGCTTCAGCCTCCCAAGTAGCTGGGACTACTGGCATGCACCAACATGCTTGGCTACTTTGTTTTTTCCTTAGAGACAAGGTTGCACTATCTTGCCCAGACTGGTCTTGAATTCCTAGGCTCAAGCAATCCTCATGCCTCAGCCTCTTAAAGTGCTGAGATTACAAGCGTGAACCACCACATCCGGCCTATATTATTGCTATATTATTAACTTGTCTTAATTTCAGTTCCTTTGTTTATTATTACTCCATTGATGATAGGCAGGACACCCATTCATTCATTCATTCATTCCATAGGGCACCAGGCACAGCCAGGCACTGTTCTAGGCACTTGGAATACAGTAGTGAACAAAATAAACATTCCTACTTTCATGTAGCTGACATTCTAGAGGGGAAGATAGACAGGAAGCGAGAGCACCATTGTCTCTGAGATGACGGTGATCTAAGAGGCACCGCGTCATACGTGCCACTGAGGCAGGGAGGACCTTGCCATTAACTGCTGTCAATTCTGGAGTGCATCTTGATTTCACGGATGTTTAAATGTGAAGAATCATACAACTCAGAATTGATGCCACATGGTAAATAAATTACAGTATCTTAGAAGGTAGTTGTTTGAGAAGTGAAGCAGCCAGAAGGGCACAATGATGCCGAACAGACTTGAAGGGGGTGGGGTTAAATGAAAGGCAATTAATTTTTAAAAACAGCTTTATTGGGGTATAATTCACTTATCATAAAACTCACCCTTTCAAGTGCATAATACAATGGTTTTAGTAAATTTGCAGAGTTACGCAAATATTACCATAACCCAGACTCAGAGCATTTCTTTTTTGAATACAGTAGAAAGGCTCCAAGTGAGATCCACTCTCCTAGCAAGTCCTTAAGTGTGCAGAGCAGTAGTGTTTCCCTGAGGGACAGTGTTGGTAGTTGCACCTCTAGGACCAGATGCTGCTTCGTAACCAAGATTCCATGCCCCGAGTAGCACCACTCCAGTTGCCCTGCCCCACCCCGTGACCTCTGTTCTACACTCTGCCTTTATGTGTTTGACTTCAGGCACCTTCAGATACCTGACAGGCGTGAGATCATGCAACCTCTGTCCTGCTGTGCCTGGCACGGTGTGCTTCTGGTGCACCCACGGATGTCCTTCTTTTTGAGGGCAGAATGGCATATCTTTCTTTATCCATTCATTCATCCACACTTTCTTTATCCATTCATTCATCCACACTTTCTTTATCCATTCATTCATCCATGCGCTTGAGGTTTTTTTCCACCTCCTGGTGCCCTGAGTAACACTACAATGAACATGAGTGCACATATCTCTTCGAGGCCTTGGTCTCAGTTCTCTTGAATGAATCCCCAGAGTGGGCTGGTTGGGTCCCACGGATTTTCCATCTTTGATTTTCTGATATGCCTCCACCATGTTCTCAGCAGTGGGCTCACCGTTTACATTCCCACCAGTGGCGCCCCAGGGTTCCACTCTCCCCACATCCTCACCTACATGTAACCTTCACTTTTGATAAGAGACACCTGCCAGGTGTGAGCGGTAGCTCAGTGAGGTTCTGATCCCACTTCTCTAAAGACCAGTGATGCTGAGCATCTTTCCATAGACCTGTTGGAACAGCAACTGCTTACCGAACAACTGTGAGTGCCAAGAGGGAAGATGTCATTTGCGTACCATGGTGTCCCACTGTTGAAGTGTCTGACACATGCTGGATACTCAACAAGTATCTGTTGGATGAATGAGCTGCTATATATAGGTCAGGCACTTCACAGAGACTGGCTTTTGCGTTTTGATCAGGTGCTTGAAGGTAGGTTTTTCATGCCCATTTTACAAATGATGAAACTGAGGCTCAGAAATGGTAAATAGCTTTTTCCTAGTCATATGACCAGGTGGGGTGTGCATAGTACTTGAGTTCCAGAGTACCTAAGTCTCTCTGATGTTGCCACGGAAGACTCTCCTGTACATTCACTGGCTTCTCTACTTCCGGCCTCTTTAATCTCCTTCTACTGAAAAAAAATGGGCATCAGGCAAGCAGGGCCTCTGGTTAGAAACCAGGCTCACAGAAACCAGGATGAGAGCTCTGGGAGCAGAAAGTCCAACCCACTGCCTGGGAAATGTCATGCTGTGCAAAGCTGCAAGTGGCTGGACTTGCTATCACTGGTCTCAAGTTCTAGCTGATTTCACTTTAAAATCTATTATTTGAGTGAATTAAGACTCCCTGCTCCCAAGGAGGTGATAATTATTATACAGATATGTATATATATATACACACATATATATATATATATATTCCCCTTAAGGCTCTCTCTCTCTATCCCTTTCCCTTGTTAAGCAGTTAAACTGGCAGCAAAACTGTTAAAAATAAACTCACTTTGATATTTTACAAAGCAGAAGACCAAATGATAACGGACATGAAAATCTACCACAATCTTTGACTTAGTAAAACACCCAATTATAGAAAAACATCTCAGGTGAAACTGGCTAAGCCAATACTGGCTTAATTCAAAATCACACCTAATTTGACTCAACCACTTTTCCTCAGCCAGCTCTATTGTGCTTCAATAAAAAGAGCAGAGAGTCTAAGTCCAAGTCCGAGTCCAGTTCTACCTGAGGAAGCCATGTCTCCTTTTACCAAAACTCCCGGAACCGCTTGCACTGTGGCCGGTTTCCATCTCCCCCTGCCCGGAAGACTGTCAGGGTTGGGAACAGTCCCTTGGAATGGGGGCATCAAACATGAGGGAATCATTCAACGTGGTTTGAATGAATCGACTTTCAGGGCAGTCTGGGCAGAGATCAGGATTCCAGAATGCAAAGGCCTCTGTTGTTTGCTCCCTGCCCCAGAGACAGCCTGAGTGGTCCCTGCTCACCGTGACCCGGTCTTTTTTCTGAGACAGAGCGCTCCATGGTCTGAGTCTACCAGCGTTTACAGATCTGATTTTCTGTCAGTGCTTCCAGTTTCCAGTGAGTGAATCGGTAGTGGCCAGCAGGGGCGGGAGAGGGAGGTAGGGAGGCATGTCCCCACCAGATCCTGTGTTGAGGCCCTGACGCCCATGTGACTGTATCTGGAGAGGGGTCTTTATGCAGACTGAAGGTTGGGGCCCTGATCAGCTGGGCTAGTATTTCTCTAGGAATAGATACTAGAGAGGCGACTCTTTCTCTCTGGGAAGCCAGCACACAGTGAGAAGGTAGCTGTCTGCAAGCACGGAAGAGAGCTCACCCCAGGGCCCAGCATGTTCGCATCCTCATCTTGGCCTCCAGAACTGTGGGGTGGGATTCAGCATGGTAAAATGCAACATCCACAGAGGAGTATCATTCCATATCTGTTGTGTGAACCACCCGGTCTGTGGTTTGTGGTTATGGCTGCCCTGGCCGACAACTACATATGGGGTTGGTGGGTTGTTGACCAAAGGGGACACAAAGGGAACTTTTTATGTGAGGATAAGGGAGAGATCTGTATCTCTATCTGAGTGGTAGTTACATGGTGGGTTCTTAAACAAACACGTTCACCAGACTGTCCGTTTTGCGTGTGCACATTTTCCTAAACTTAAGAGCCTCTCAGCCCATCTTTCCCAGTGGAACTTGTGTTTTCAGAAGATGACAATATGGTCTCAATGCCTTTGAGCAGACCTGGCAGAAAGGATGCATTATTTACCCATACACATTTATATATGTTTCGCATGTCATCTGTGTTTCGGGGACTAAGCAATTTGCCCAGGATGGATTTGAGCTAGGCTGGGCCCTTCCACCACGTGGCATCCCAGGGGCAGCAGGCAGGGAGGACAACACCATGCAGTGCCAGGCCACTATGGGAGGCAGAGACCTTGACTGCATCTAGGACTCTGGGATGCAGTCCTAGGTCTCTGCCTCCCATAATGAGTCTGTCTGGGCCTATCCCCTCTAGGAAGGAGCTGGTGAGGGCTCCAGGAGGAGCCTGCAGCCCCCAGGAGCCTGCAGGCCGGGGGCAGCCCAGCCAAGAACAACAGGAAGCTGGCTGCACCCGCTGCGCTGGCCTGGACGGCTGAGCTCCAAAGGGCCTTCCGCAGAGGCTGCGTAAACAGAGCCTCCATGCCTCTGCAACCTGATCTGAAAGACCCGCGGGGGCTCCCCCTCAAGATCCCCGTGTAGTTCCTCTGCCCCTCAGGCCCCGGGCCAGTAGCCCCCCTCCCTCAAACACGTGCAGAAGCCACTGCCAGGCCCCAGAGGCAGCCCTCCCCCGCCCCCCCTAGGACCAACAGCAGGCTGCTTTGCTCTCCTGCAGGTCAGACATAGGGCGGCCCACTGAGAACTTTGATGGCTGCCGGCCAAGGGACACGTCTCCCCCTGCCAGGGAAGCAGGAAACTGGGCCTAGGTTGGGCTAGCCAGCAGCAGGCACAGGATAGACTGGCGCTCACATACTCTTTCCCTCTCCTCTCTCCCCCTCCCCCATCTAACACCCTTCCTCTCTCCTGTCTCCCTGGCTCTCTCCTCCTCCCCCATCCCCCCCCCTCCGTTTCTATCTCTCCCTTTCTCTCTTCTCTTTCTTTGTCCCTTCCTCCCTCTCCCCCCTTGCCCTCTCCCATCTCCCCTCCTCCCCTCCC
>NW_007052104.1:104862-105232 GCF_000164805.1 Carlito syrichta | reverse complement strand
TGGCTCATCCTCTGAGCACTACCTTCCCTGACCCCATTTTCTCATCAGCTCCTCGTTCCTTGGTGATGTCTGGAGAGCCACAGACCTGTGCCACCACATGGGTCATGTGGGTGGTGCAGTCCAACTCAGCCCTGGAGGCTGTCACCTTCTCTTCCCAGGTCAGGGGCCCTTCCCCAGAATCTGAACTCAGAAATTGCAAAAACAACATCTGCAGTTAAAAAATGCGCATGTCAGATGCTTGCTATGTGCTGATGCTCTTGCTAAGCTGTTGCATGTTCTGCTGTATTGATTTCTCATTGAACAGCCCCTGAGATTGACACACCATGATCTCCAGATGACAGAAGAGTAAACTGCAGTTTGGGGGGGGGGG
>NW_007052104.1:59674-104842 GCF_000164805.1 Carlito syrichta | reverse complement strand
GGGGGGGGCGGGACATGGGGACTTAAGGTGCCTCCTCTCCTAGTCCAGTCATCCTTGTGTCCTGAGACTGGGTGACCACCTCTGAAAGCAACCCCAATGGACACTTCACCAACCAGCTCGTTGTCCGCCCAGTGTTCACCGAGTGTAGTTTCTGGGACAGACACTACCAGAGTCTAGACCAGGCCAGAGAAAGTGGACTGCACCCCATGTGGGTCCTCAGCTCACATTTTCCTCTCCCTTCCTCTCTCCCTCTGTCTCTTTCTCTCTCGGTGTCTCTTTCCTTCCTTTCTCTCTCTGTCTCTCCTCATCTCTGTCTCTCTCCCTCCCTCAGCAGTTGTGCTGGTTGGGAGAGACTTTGTGTTCTGGTGGGAGCCTCTGGCCAGGCCCCAGCCTGGAACTAGAAGCTCAGCAGGGAAGGTGGGAAAGAACAGAGGCTCGTGGAGGCTGTGAGGGTCTCAGAGTACAAGGACACCTTGGAAGAGGCCACACCAGGCAAGCAGGGTCCAATGTGATCGGGAACCCTGGTGTCCGAGAAGTCTGGTGGGATCTCCGTTCTCTGTACTTTGGGACTCTGAGACTAGCTCTGGGATGAGTCTGGGACTGAGACAGCATCACCCTCAACCAGAGTCAGAGCCTCAGTTTACCTCTGGAAAACAGCCTGTGTCTGCCGGTCTCCCTGGTTGTTTTCTGTGTTTCAGTCGTCCATTCCAGAAACATATCCTGAGCATCCACGGAGCCAGTGTGAGGCACTGGGGATATGGGATGGATTTTAAAGGGGTACAGCCAAGTCCCAGCCTTCTTGGAGTTCAAGGTCTGGGCAGGAAACAGAAGTCAATGGTGCAGGATGGGAAGGGTGGACATGGACAGGCTGCAGGCTCCAGAAGTGCAGTGCCCTGACCTGTCTGCCTGCAGGTACCTTGGGGCTTGGGGCCGCCTGCCTGTGCAGAGGGGAAGAGGGTGAGTTCATGCAGAGGCTCCCCAGGGAGACTGTTGGGGGTGCCTGCTTCCTTTCCTTGAGCTTCCTTCCAAGTGGCGAGGCCTCCTGCGAGCCCCCTCCTGGCCTCCTGCCTCTCCTGTGACTCACCTCACAGGGAGGAGGAACGACTTATCTGATGGGTCCAGGAGTGGGAGCTGACCGGCTGGGGTGATTCAGACTTCTCTAGTGGGGGTCATTCCCTGCCCTGGGCAGTGCGCACGGACGGAGGCCAGCTGTTGCTGGGAAGGGGCTGCGTGGGATCGGCTGAGTGAAGTCAGTACAGAAGGTTCTGGAAAACCCACCTGGCTGACAGATTTAAAGCCACGCTCTGCAACCCAGCTGTTACTCGTGACGGCTGGGTCGGTCTCAATTGGCCTGGCTCCTGGCGGGAAGGAAGGTGCTGTGTAATCCAGCAAGGATGCTTGAGCAGGATGGAGTGGACTCCATGTACTCTGCTGAGGGGATGTCTCTCCGAGTCCTCACCGCCAGTTCCTGCAAGGAGCTCCCCTCTTTCCTGGCTCTACAGGCAAGGAGAAAGAGCACAGGGGAACTGCACGCCTGGACAGTCCTTTTAAGAGGATGTGGCCATCCTACTAGGCCAGGAGCAGCCTTTGTCGGGGTGCTGATGTCCCAGATAAGCCCTGGGTGACCACCTGCCTTCCCTCTCCAACCACGGGTTTTATTTCAGAAGGTCCCTGATCTTATGTTCTGACTTTTCTTGCCAGACTCCCTGGCTCTGTTTCTCTCCCTGCTGACCTCCCGTGGAGCTGACCTTGGGCCATGTTTTCCCCGGAAGGATGCGCTGTGGCCACATTGTCTTTCCCCTCGAAAGGCGGGTCAGGGTCACTGCCGCTGTTCTTGGATAACAGATGACTGAGACGCAGAGGGATGGGAGACCACCCAGCAAGGGCTGGCAGAACCCAGAGGCCTGTGCATGCCAAAGTGTCCTCTTCACAGTCGTTTTTCTCGGTAGTTCTCTCCTGCTCCTCACTGGGTACCATTGACACCAAGATTTCAGAGTGCCTGGGCTGGCAGTGGGATGGAGGGTGAAATACTCTCAGCCAGTCATGCATGTGGTGGGGAAACATAGAGCTCCAAGCCAGGGCAAGGCTTCTGCATGGTGGCATCTTGGGTTCTGTGTTCATCTCTGGCCCAGCAGCAGAGTGTGGTCCTGGCCCTGTGTGGCAGCCAGATGCGTGTGTGGACCCCGCAGCAGGCCCTAGCTCGGGGGAGAGGAATGTTCCCCTGACCCTGCACGCCCGCAATAGCCCATGCTCCTGCTCACAGTCTCCGAAGCTGGACTCCGAGCAGAGACATTGTGACTGGGGGGGGTCTCACCAGAGTCGGGCTTTGAGGGCACCAGCTGGGAAGGGGGCCTATGTTCCCCCTAGACCTCCCCCTGGCTCCCTACGGGATCTCACACTGGGCCAAGGTCACATCCCGGGCAGCCCTGGGTGTAGTAAAGGCTTTATTGAATAAATCATGTGATAAAGACGGTTGTGAGGTATGGAGAGTGTCAAGCAGGAGCAACACATACTCTGTGTGTGCCTGTGTGTGTGTGTGTGCACGTGCGCGTGCGCGCGTATGTGCTTTTGTGTCTGAGGTCAGGAGTTACGGGTATTGGCGGTGGGTCACAAAAGACTGTGGCAGAGATGGGTAAGCCGGCACATGGCAGTTCTGGGGACTCGACAGCTGCCCACAGGGAAACAGAAAACAAGATAGCACTGAGGGGACTCCACCCATGTGTGAGGCCACTGGGATTCCATGACAGCACCACAGGCAGGCGCTGAGACCACAGGCAATCACGTCCTCACAGCTCTAGAGGCTGGATGTCTTGAATCAGGGATGGCAGGCTTCTCCTAGGCTTCCTGGTTGGCTTGTGGATGGCCTACCTCTTGCTGTCTCTTTGTGTGGTGCCTCTGTGCACACTGATCCCAGGATTATCCTCTTCTTATAAGGACGCTGACCATATTGGATTAGGGCCCCACCCACCCTAACAACCTGGTTTCAACTTAGTCACTTCTTTAAAGACCTTGTCTTCAAATGTGGTTACATTCTAAGGGACTAGGGGTGGGACTCAACACGTGATTTTCTGGGGAGACAGATTCAGCCCATGACTGTGTGTATCTATGTAGAGATTGTGCTGGTTACGGTGAGCAATGCCAGTTGTCCATGGGCGAGCTGTCCATGGGTGAAGCCATGCGGAGCCTTCCGGGAAGACAGCTGCCTCCTCTTGAGTTTCCTTCCATGTGGTGAGGCCACCTCACTGATAAATTCTGAAGTCTTGGGGATTCATATGATAAAAGATTCACTTCTTACACACATCAAAGTCCATTCCCGCAGTTGGAGTCTTGGATGGCTGCACAAGGTCTAAGGTTCTGGGACCTCGCTATCCCCTCCAGTACACACTATACTCAGGGACACTTAGGAGAGGGGTGAGAAGAGAGGCGTGCACACCACACACGCCTGGATGGACGGGCCTGGGAAGGAGTTTGTGTCTAAGCCTGGAAAGAAAAGGGACTTTGTAGGTGTGACCCAAGCTTAGCTAGCCTCAAGCCTGAAGATGGCCGCTTGTTTGGGGAACTGGTTGCCAGGCACTGGAGAACCCAATGAACGCGCATGATGTGCACAGAGGCACCTTTCATGTTCCCAGAGCCATGGTGTGTCTTGACCTTGAGTGATGTCATGCAGAAAGGACGATTCTTGTACGGAATATTAGACTCTGTGGATGAGGCTATCCAAGGCCAGAAGTGACAGATGGATCAGGAGACCCATTTACTCTGGGCGGCCACCTGGCCACCATGAAGACTGAGGGTTGTACACCAGGGGTCTGTTTGCAATGCTAGTGTGCTGCAGCTTACAGGAGGGCATGTTGGGACCTAGAGGACAGAGCAGGTGACATGTGGGCCAGACGTGCATTCTGGGAAGACCTGCTGACCAGCATCGTGGGTGCTGTGAAAGCCGAGAGGAGTAGTCTCATCTGAAGGACTCTGCAGAGGCTGCTAGGTCTGGGCGCTCGCTCTGTCTAGAATCCACAGTCAGGGTGGGGGCCCTGGGGAGCAGGACAGTTGGGCTGGACCATCAGTTATGTCATATTGTAGCAACTATTCCTTCTATTTCCTGAGACATGAAGGGGAAGAGAATTACAAAGGAAACCCGGATATGACGTTCATATTCATTAGAAGAGACACAGGGAAAGGAAAGAGAACAGAACATAGGTCCTTGAACATTTTAGCCTAGGCTCAAGGTTTCTAAAATGTATACATGTTGTCTTTGGTGTAGTTTAAATCATACCCACTTTGAACTAGCAAATATTTAACCTTATCTATAAATAACTCGGCAAGTGCTTACAAATTATATAACAGTATGGGTAGTTACAAAATGGTGCACGTGCCTTTGACAAACACCCACTGAAGACGTCAACTTGGTCCCTGCGATTCTTAAACCATCAGGGAAGCTTTGCAGTGTCATTAACCTTGGACATCTCAAATTACAAGGGCCCGATAGCACCTAAAACCGACTGACAGGGTACTTGGAGAGGATAGGTATTTTTGCCTGAAAACCAGCTCTCACAGAAATTATTCTTGCTTTCCACAATGTTATGAAAAATAAATGGGAGAAATCCTTTATTCAGATTTTAAAAGCAAACAGATGACGTTCAGGATAATATCCACATCGCTTGTCATTTCCTTTCTTCATTTTCATCAACATGGGAACACTTGACCACACAGGAAGAAGCGGGTGGACATGGAAGGTGGCTGAATACGCTTTTGTGAAGCTATCCACAACACAAACTGTTGTTTTATGAGCGAGGAGAGGGTGAGCGTCACGAACACTGAATGGATATGCAGAAGTTGGTTCCCTCCAGCCCAGGAACCCTTGAATAAATGAATGATGCCGTCAGAACCCAAGGAGAGAAGGAGTTCCCGAGACAGGGAAGGAACCAGCCCTTCACGTAGCCAGCCCCTGCCACCCGCCAAGCCCAGCCCCAAGGGATTATAGGTCCCCCACGCCTGTGCACCTTGAGGTGGTTTTAGAAGGCATAAAGATGAACAACTTAAATTTAACAAGGGTGTATTTATTTATTTTTTTGTTTTACAGTCATAGCCCCTCAAGTAAGGTTTTCTTTTTTCCTTTTACTCCTTTTATTATTTATTTTGGAGTTGTGGGCTACATGTGAAGATTTGCTACCTAAGTAAATTGCATGCAGGAGAAGCGTGGGCTTCTGGCGAGCCCTCTCTCCTGGCAGTGAGCGCCGTGCCCTATAGGTGGGTGTTTGCCCCTTACCCACCCTCCCCAACAGTGTATTCAAAGTCATGTATGCTAACAGCAGCATGTCCAGCACAAGGAAACCATGAATCCACCAGAGATATCACCTGAAAAGAGAGTGAAAGGTAAATTATAAGGAGGGAGAGCACGCAAACATATCCAGTGCGGCCAAACTCCATTCCCGTGGGTGCCGAGCTGGGGGACTTGCCTGCTCTCTGGAAGTGACTTGTGACACCAGAGTGAGCACTTGCGGTGTTTCACATCATTCACAGACCCATGCAGAGCAGCAAAACGTGTGAGGCTCCCAGTGTACAGGATCCCAGCTGAGGCCCAACAAGGCAATGCTCTGATGATGGTTCTCAGCTCTTGCACTGAAAAAGGTGTCTGTGGACCAGTGGGCTGTTGAGGGCCACTCTTTGGCATCTCTGTGCTTTCTGTTGGTGATTCCACAGTCAAGGTGGTCCAGGTACAGTGCTCTAGTGCTTGCTGTCTACTACTCCTGGGTGCGGCTGGGCCTCACGGAGGACACCCATGTGTTGGACATGCTGCCTTCAGACACCTTATGGTGCTGGCGACCATAACTTCAACACTAACGAGCCAATAATAGGTGTATTAAATAAGACATCCTTAAACAAAAGCACACACAAAGCAGGGCTGGGTATTCACTGGTCCATGAGAATGTTGTGACAGAGCTCGTAGGAACCTCGTCCTGTCACTCACCTGGGAGCAATGGGTCAGGGTTTGCTAATTCATTGTTCATAGAGATGCTGTAAGACATAACCAGTGTGAACAGTGAGACCTGACCCCGAACAGAAGAAAGAGTGGTGGTGGAGACCACAGAGGTGAGCTACCCAGATCTCCTTCAGGGAAGGCCAGGCAGCCCGACCATGGGGAATATGGACAGCAGGCAGCCCTGGAGGGCAGTGCCTGGGGACAGCCTCAGGTGCAAAGAGACACACTGCCAAGGCCATACCCTTCACTGGCCTCAGATCCTCTAATGGGGTCCAGATCCTCTCTCTTGTTCCACATCTTTCCCAACCGTCACCACACCGGCCAAGGTTTTGTGGGACCTGCACAGCATTCGACTTCTCCTGGCCCAGGCTTGCTCCTCCCATTCCAAGAGCAGTACTGATCCCTATTAACATCTTATACCCTGTTCCTTCAGCAGTGCTCATTCTTAGTTAACACCTCACACCCCTTTCTTCAGCAGTGCTGGGTTGTAGTCAGCATTTTATGCCCTTTCCTTTGACATTGCTGACCTCTAGTCAGCATCTTATACCCCATTCCTTCGGCAGTGCTGATCCCTAATCATACTTACACCCTGGACTTCATCAGCTGTTTCTGAAGATGCAACTGCTTTGGTCTTTCACTGATGAGGCTAAATATAGAGAAACACTCTGCTAAGATTCCTTCTTCGTCTCTGGTCTCTGCAGACATCAACTCACTTGCTGTCCTTCTCTGTGTCTGGACTCTCAGTCTATCCCCATCGCTGCTCAGGGTCACTGCTTGAGGATGTGACACGTGGATCTTGCTCTGGACCCCTTGAAGAGATGACCTGATGCCCAACTTGCTCTCCATTTGTTAATTCCTGAGTCCTGGAGGGGATGGCTGTCTGGGAGAAAGGCTGCTATTCCTGCCTGGCTCCCGGGGGCCAGGTTGCTCACGTGGCCCTGTCTGGCTCCTCGCTCTCAGCCTCCCCGGGTCTGCTCTCTAGCCTTCGGTCTTCTAACTGCTGTGGGCTATGGCCATCACCTCCAGTCTTGGCATGTTTCAGGATTTGGAGTCCTTACCTCCGTCCTCTCACCCCTTCCTCCTCATAAGCTGAGCACAAAACTATCTGAATTCCAAAGCCTGGAAGAGTCTCCCCTTTAGATCCCATGCTTGTATCTGCAAGAGACAGTACCCATTCCTCCCCTCCTCTAGCCTCTCTGAGTACTGCATGTGTCCTGCCAGTCAAAATAAAGACCACGGGCCTCTCATGGGGCTGCACTTACAGACATCTGAGAGGAATTTGTGCAAACAGTAGCCAGTGTATCCTGGGACTTACCACATATCAAACACTCTGCTAAAGCTTTATATACACATATATATGCATATATTTTTGAGCTATAAGTATTTTTTATTTCTATAGCATTTAAAGGAAATCTAGACAAAGTTAATAAACCAAATTTAAGTTAAAGAAATTTTGTGTAGTCTGCACAACAGACCTAGGCGGTTGGTATTAATATTCCCATTTGGCAAGTGAGCAAACACAAGCTGGCGGGGGGAGCCATCTGCCTTCCACCGAGGAACCGGCGGGGGGTTCAGAGGCGCTTTCATCTGACTCCAGAACTGGAGTGAGCACCATTGGGGTGGTGAAGTGTCAGAGAAGACCAGGGCTCTGCCTGAAACTGCAGAAAGGATAGTGAGAGCCAGACAGAGGGACTGGCCCCTCTGGAGTGTGGGAGAAGGGAGTTCTTTTCTCCCCTTTGAAGGATTCAAGTCCAAAATGGAACTGGAGTGGAGATCTGAGTGCCAGAGCTTGGCTGGCTGCATTTGAGTCATGTGCTTGGACATTTGTCATCATCTCAAGCCCATTTCCTATCACCTATGTCCACGACGCATCCTGGGCTGGGTCTTGGGAAGCGTTGCTCGACCCGCCATTCTGATCCTCCCCAGCCCACACTGTCCATTTCCCTCGGTGTCATAGTCTGTAGGATCGTGGCCTCCAGGGGCAGGGTGGGTAGACGCTGGCAGTGAGACTATTCACTCCCTGACCGTTTGGTGTCTTGAGATGTCAGGGTAATGGGTGAAACAAGAGGTGGCTGTGAGACTGAAGACCAAGCAGTGCTCTTGGCTGAGCTGGTGCAGTTTTGTGTGGGAGAAACACAAACACTGACGGCTCCCTGTGGCTCTCTGCTTGGATGTCTTGTCACTCTCTGGAGAGTCTTTAAAAACACATGAAGTCATGTGCCCAAGTTCTCAGGTCTGAGCCTTGTTGGGGTAGTGATAAGGAGGATGACCTTCCTCTTATATTTCTCCAATGTCTGCCAAGAAGACCAGTTTCTGTGAGTAAACTGGTTTATTATTATGTGAATTATCAGATTTATTAGCACATCAATTAGAGACAGGGATGGTAGTGGCGTTCCAAGCTTAAACCCGGAGTCCCAAACTTTCTAAAAAAGAAAAAAAACAGGGTTGGGGGTTCTTGCTATGTTACCCAGGCTGGTCTTGAATTCCTGGGCTCAAGCCATCCTCTAGCTTCAGCCTCTTGAGTTCTCTCCCTGCCCATCTGAGATGCTGGGTGCTATAGCTCTGGGATCCTCCTTCTTAAAGATCTTGGTGTTCCTGGGGCCTGACATTTCTCACCGCCACTCACTGATGTCCACTTGTGACTCGACCTTCCTGCACTCACTGATCCTTCCCCCATGAGTTCGACCCCTGGAGAATGGCCTTGCCCTCAAGCACCTTCGGAATACACCTTTTCCTGTTGGAAAGCAGATACTGGAAAGGGCCACAGCACCCGAACTCATCTCTAAAACCCCTGACAGTGGAGTCCAGAGGTGAGTATCATGCGCAGACAGATCTGGACTGAAATCTACCTCCCCCGCCTATTCACTGTTTGACCCTGGGCAAGTTACATGACTTTGTCCTCAGCCTCCACTCCCTGCCTGTGAAATGGGAATGATCGCACGTACCTCACTGCACTGTAATAGGGATACATGGAGGCAACACATGGGAATGACACACATGGGAATACGGCAGCTCTGAGGGTTGCTGGGAGAGAAAGTCAGCAGAGATTCCGCCCAGAATCGTCACCCCGTCATTAAGGGAAAGAAGCCAGATGCCAAGGGCCACATGCTGTACATTTAACTGCAGGGACCATAGCACACAGGCAAGCTCTGGAGACAGGAACCGAAGGGTAACCCGGGGTTAGAGGGCTGGGGAATAAGAGTGGCGCATCCCCAAGGGACGATGAGCCATGATGGCTGCACAAATGGTGGATAGACTAAACACCTCTGAGTTGTACACTTTATTTGCTTGTTTTGAGTCAGGGTCTTACTCTGTTGCCCAGGCTGGAGTGCATTAGTACGATCACAGCTCAGCACTGTCTCGACCTCCTGGGCTTAGGCGATCCTCCTGCCTCAGCCTCCTAAGTAGCTGGGACTACAGTCACATGCCACCAGGTCTGGCTAATTTTTGTATTTTTGGCAGAGTTAGGGTCTCATTATGTTGCACAGGCTGGTTTCTATCTTCTGGACTCAAACAGTCCTTACCTTGGCCTCCCAAAGTGCTGGGATTACAGGTGTGAGCCACTGCACCTGACCTGAGTTGTACACTTTTAAAGGATGTGTTTTATGTAGATGAATTTTATATATATTATAAAAATGTAGAGTACAATTCAGGATTAGGTATATAAACATTGATTATGTAGGTACCCTTGTTGATGATGTATGCCCGTCCCTCCCCTAGCAGTTTCCCTCAATTGCCAATCCCACTCCACCTTCCCTGACAGTTTCCCATTACTGCCAAATGCTTTCTTATAGTACTATAATTGTTCAGGGTCTGCTTATGAGTGAGAACATATGGTACTCTGTTCTTGGTTTCTGTGAGAGATCACTAAATATGATCGATTCCAAATCCATCCAAGTTGCTGCAAAGTCCATATATTTGTCCTTCTTTATGGCTGCATGATATTCCATCATGTATATGTACCACATTTTCTTTATCTAGTCCAACTTCAATAGGCAACATGGTTGGTTCCATGTTTTTGCTATTGTGAATACAGCTGCAGCAAACGTGTGCAGGTATCTTTTTTGTAGAGTGATTTGAATTCCTCCAGGTATATTTCCAATAGGGGAGTTGCTGGGTCATATGGAAGGTCAATTTCTAGTTCTTTCAGAAATCACCACACTGTCTTCCAAAGAGGTTGCACTAGTTTGCATTCCCACTAGCAGTGTAGAAGCGTTCCTTTTTCTCCACATCCTCGCCAGCATCTGTTTGTTTTATTAAATATGGCCATTCTTAGGACCCCTACCTTTCACCATACACAAAGATTAACTCTAAATGGATCAAAGACCTAAACATAAAACCTCAAACTATAAAAATCTTAGAAAACACAGGAGACAACCTTATGGAAATTGGAACTGGCAACCAATTCCTGTTCAGAACCCTAAAGGCCAATACTTTGAGAAATAAGATAGACAAGTGGGACCTCATCAAATTAACAAGCTTCTGCAAAGCAAAAAAAAAACCATCAAGAGAGCAGGGAGACAACCCACAGAATGGGAAAAAATATTTGCCAACTGTATATCTGACAAAAACCTAACACCTAGGATCTACAAGGAACTCAAACACGCCGAAAGGAAAAAAACAAACAGCCCCTTTAAAAAGTGGGTAAAATACATGAATAGACACTTCTCAGAAGAAGATATACAGGCAGCCAACACACACATGAAAAAGTGCTCAGCCTCACTCATCATCAGAGAAATGCAAATCAAAACCACATTGAATTATATATTTTTAAAGGTAAATTGTAAAAAAAACCTATTCATTATGTAGCTGAAGCCAGAGACTGTGAAGCCAATTTGTTTCATGGAATTCCCCACCTCTCCAAACCTGGAGGAGGAATTGAGTGTCATTTCACTGGAAGTCTTATGTCTCTTCCTAGGCAAATCATTTGCCATATGATGACTGGATAGTGTCAACCCATCACAACTTTGGCATTTGTGGGGCTCTTCCAGCAGCCT
Organism: Carlito syrichta; assembly: GCF_000164805.1. Classification (NCBI taxonomy): domain Eukaryota; kingdom Metazoa; phylum Chordata; class Mammalia; order Primates; family Tarsiidae; genus Carlito; species Carlito syrichta. The sequence continues at coordinate 93,868 of NW_007052104.1, read as the reverse complement.
CTGAGAGACTGCAGGGCAGCCTGGACTTACAGGCAGGAGGAACCAGCTACAGCCCTGAGTCAGGAACTTGACTTGTCTGGGAGATGTTCCTGGTGGTGAGATGTTTCCCTCCATTTGGGATGTGAAGACAGAGGCAGGGACAGAAATAGGAGTCACTGGGTTCACTGTGACTATTTTGATGTTTCATGGCCATTGGTTCTAAGAGTTCTGAAGGGGTGTGTGTATGTGGGTGTGAGTATGTGTGTGAGCATGTGAGTGTATGTGTGTGAGCACATATATGTGAGTACATGTGTGTAAGTATGTATGTGAGCATGTGTGTATGTGTGCGAGCATGTGTATATGAGGATGTGAGTGTGTGAGCATGTGTGCAAGAGCATGCATGTGTGATCATGTGTGTACACACGTGTGTGAGCACATGTGTGTGTTGGGGGATGGGGGTGAGTGGGGTGGCATTGCTGAAAGGAAAGAGAAGGGTTTTGGACGAGCAGCCCTATTACAGAGCCGCAGTGGGTTAACTCTGGAAGTCCACTGGGCACACCTGAGGCTTCCAGGGCATAATTGATGAGACACACGGCATTTCAGGGCTCATCTCAGATGGGCTGTCAGCACTGCTTAGGGGAAGTTTCTTTCAGTGTGAGTAAAGTGCAAGAGTTTGATAAAATATTATTTTTTCACTGTTTGGAATGTCTAAATCGATTTGTGGTTTTTCATTTTGCTTTAAGACATGATTAAATATGCTTTTTTAAAAAAAATCAAAGCCTTCTGTCTGGGTTTTGAATCTCTTCCAGATTTATAGCTGGTTAATATTATATACGTCAAACTGATTTTTTTGTTTGTTTCAATAATGTCAATTGAAATTCTTTCAGAGATTTTTAAAAAAGTGTATAGGAAAGGGAATTATTTGTCTACCACATTAAGACACCAAAACATTTACCAAAATGTTTCCAGGGACATTGTACTGCCTACATTCTTTGCTGGAACTGCTAGGTGGAGTAGAGACCCAGAAGGAGAAACTGAGGCAGGCCGAGAGGAGACTCGAGGTGGAGTCATCTTGGGTGTGTTCCTCCGGGCTGGCGTGGACACTAGCCGCCTGTTTCTACAGAGGATGTGCCGGGCAGTGAGGCTGCCTTGACACTGCAGGGACCACATGCTGTGCCACATCCCAGGAGCCTTTCAGAGACCAAGCAGGAGAAGGAAAATGTGCCCCCAGAGCTGACTTGAACATTTAACAAGAAGCAAATAGCAGCTCCAGACATCAACCTTGAGTGCATCCTGGCTCTCAACTGGGAACTGAACTACTCTTCACAAAACTAGTGTGATCAGTGGGATTGTGCCCATTTTAAAGATGAAGAAACAGAAGGCCTGGGAGGTTCAACAACTGGGCCCACGGTCAAGCAGCTGGGGCCTGGTCTGTCTAAAAGTGGACTTAGCTCTTCTTGGTTTGTGCTTCTTCCTATGCCAAACAACCTGCCAGCCGGGTTTGCAATCACCATCCTGTTTTCTGAACCTTTCACTGCTTCCCTCCCTGCTTGTAGAGGCGGTCTCCTTTTAAAGGCTCGATAAGTTGCTGCCTTCCATGCCTTCCACGCCTGAGCATGCAGTTGGCCACAGGAAACTGGCAGTCATGCGAAGCACTCCCTCTTCCTCGGCTACACGTGGACCTATTGGATTCCAGAGCTTCCACCCTTCGATGTCCCTGAAACGTGTCTCCTGGAGCTCTGTGTCTGTTCCGCACTTTAGATGCCCACTACTCACTGCAGCCTCCTAACTGGCCTCTCTGCCTCCAGCCACGCCCCCTTCTGTCCATTCTTCCCAAGGTCACGCTCACTCTCAAAAGTCATTTTTATAAAAGTGAAACGAATCCTGTTCAATCACCACTGAAAAGTGAGCCCCCCCTCTTTGTGGCTTCCAGACAAAGCTGAAGCTCCTTGATCTTTGGTATTGTGACTTGACCATCTTGGTCTATCCCTCCAGCTTCCTTTACTGTATAAAACACTCTGGAAAAGGGAGGTTGTAAGTGACAGAAAAATAAAAGTAACCGTGAGAACGCTGATCCTTTTCTTCTCATCTGGGCGTGTCATCGGTTGTCCTGAGCTCGAGTTCTGCCTGGGTCACCTTTCCGCTTCCCTAATCCCAGTCTCCACGTCACCGGCCGAGACACTGCTTGATGGCCAGTGCCCAGACATACTTGTGAACCCAGGAGGGAAGATGACCCTGAGTCTTGCCCTCCCCTTTATGGCGGCCTCCAAGAGGCTCCACACAGGAGCTCCCGGGTAGTTCCACGTAACTGTCTGTGGACACATCTACTGCGAGTGAGACTGGGACATGCAGTTACTGTCTTGGGCAATCGTTTGTCCAGAAAAAAAACATCAGGGATTCCACTACCAAGGAAACAGGGAATGGATGAGATGGGGACAGCTGGCAGACTCTAGCCTCCAGTCTCTGCTGTGTCCTCTGCAGAAGACTCCTCAGGCCTGGCCTCCCACCCCGTACCTCCCTGAGGGCACCATGCACCAAGCCTGTGGCTCTTCTCGTGGGCCCCCTGTCTGTCAATTTCTTGAGGATGCAGTCGACTGTCTGGCTCAGACGCCTCAGGTTTCTATGTTTGTGTCTTTACATAGTGCCTCCTACTTGGCATTAACAAGGATGCATGATTGCAGGTGTCCGAGGACATGAACATGGGATCTAATTCTGCGTGAGAACCGCACACTGCAGGAGGAATCCAGCTTGCCTTGGGCTCCTGGAGCAGGGATTGCTGAGCCGCCCGGGAGTGGGAGCAGGATAGGCCTGCCATGGCCAAGGCCTCCCAAGCAGCCCAGCGGGACAAAGGCCTCAGGGCAGGTGGGGCTTTGGCACTGGAGGGCAAGAGAGGCACTGTGACTGGAGACCTGCAGATTGGGTGAGTTGGCATGTGGGGGAGGTAGTGGGGATAGACCACCTGGGGAGCTGCCAAGCAGAGGCACAGGTGTGGGCTCCAGAACAGGCCAGCTGGATGGCCACGTTCTTCTACTTGCTACCTGAGAGAACTTGAATAAGTTCCTTGGTCTCTGTGCCTTCATTTTCTCATCTGTGAAAGGGCTGTGGAAGAGTGTCTTGATGGAGTGGCTGTGAGGTTTCTGCATGAACAGGCTCAAGCTCTCAGGGCGGCGCCCAAGACCACAAACCCCAGCAGGCTCTTGGCACCCACACGTTGCTCCGGCTGTGTGTGCCCAGCTTCTGGCTGCGTCCACCCTTCCAACATTTGTGCCAGCCCTGGCGCCCAGCACTGCCATGTTGGCACAGCCCAGGAATGGCTTCCTCGGCAGGACTGGGTTTGACAGAGAGCTCAGAATGTGGCAGGTGAAATCAGGAAAGCTGTTTTTCTTTCAAGTGAGCACATGAGGCAGGAATGCCAGGGCAGGGGGCTTGTCCCCCTGGGGACCGTGGAACTTCCCCTCTTCTTTCCTGTCATTTTAAACTCTTGATCAGATTGCTGATGGAATCTTGACCATGGTATCTGTACCCCCAGAAAGATGGAAGGTGGGAAAGGCATTCCCTTTTCAGAAAGTTTTCCTGAATTCCCACCCACTAGTAGCATCTTACTGGCCAGAGTTACTCGCCTCTCTGGAAGAGAGGCTGGCAAATGTCCCTTTCTCCATCCAGGCACACTGCACAGGGTCAGTCACTAAGAGAGAAGAGGAAGGTATGTGTCGGGTTAGCCCACCTCCTTTCTCATTACCTAGATGATGATGCAGATTCTCCTCCTCCTCCTCCTTCTTCTTGATCGAGAGTCTTACTCTGTTGCCCAGGCTGGAGTGCAGTGGCATGATCATGGCTCACTGCAGCCTTGACCTCCAAACTCAGATGATCCTGCCACCTCAGCCTCCAAAGTAGCTGGGACTATAGGCGTGTACACTACACCTGGTGATTTTTTTTTTTGTTTTTTTTTTGTTTTGGTGGAGATGAGATCTTGCTATATTGCCCAGACTGGTCTCAAACTCCTGGGCTCAAGTGATCCTCCTGCGTTGGCCTCCCAGAGTGCTGGGATTATAGGCATGAGCCACCACGCCTGGCCTCACTGTCCAAATTCTAACCTAAACTCTGGTTCTTCATCTGCTAGGCCACTTCTCGGCGGTCTCTGCCTAAAAGGTTTCCATCTCCAACCTGTTTCTACATAAGCCATGCTTGTGTCCCCACAAAACCCACATGTGTAAACCTAACCCCAGTGGGAGGTGATCAGGTCACAGGGGTGGAGTCTTCACAAATGGGATTGGTGCCCCTGGAATGAGGCCTGAGGAAGCCCATTTGCCCTTCAGCCCTGTGAAGACACAGAGAAGGCACCAATCCATGGGGAATAGCCCCTGCCAGACACTGGCTTGCTGATGCCTTGACCTTGGCCTTCCCAGCCTCAGAATTGTGAGCAATGCATTTTGTGATTTATAACCGCCCAGTCGAGGTGTTGTGTTAGCACAGACCAGACGGATTGAGGAATGCAGGCTTCCCCGCTCCCAGTAGTGTCCAACAGAGCCCCAAATGGGGGTTCCATGAACTGGATTCAACCCACAGCAAAGGGGATTTTGAAAAAAAATTGCTCATCAAAACCAAACAAGTCACATATTGCTCTGAAAGCTACATTTCCTCTTCTTCATGCAGGTTCTGGGCCACATCCTGATGGCAGCAATTAGTGGCCAAGCCCTCTCCCTGCTGGGACCATGAGGAGAGTTTCATTTGCCTACCCCCGGCCCTCCTGCTTGCTCACACCCAGCCCACGTCCCCAACTGACATGTCCCCCAAGCACTTACCTCAGGAGGCTAAACTCCAAGCCCCCTTATCTCCTGCTCAAAGCCATCCCTTTACCTGCCTTCACTTACTCTTCCAGCCAGCCAGACCTCCTGCCATTCCCTTCACATGCCCTGGGCTCAGGCAAATACCCGCTGGTGCTCCTGGGCCAAGCCCCGTGAGGTCAGAGCCCATATGCCCCTCCACATACGTCTGGCACCGTGGCGTTGCCCAACTCCCAGTAAATGCTCAAGGCTACTGCAGAGTTAGCCCGGGAGCCCACATCATCCTTACCACCTCCTTGCCTTGCTCATACCGTCCCCTCTCTCTATGGTGACCGTCTTGACACTTACCTGACAGATGCTGGCCACCCTCCCGAGCCCAACGCTCCTACTCTGTGGAGCCCACCTGCACCTCTTGCTGGAAGTCTGTCTCCTTCTCAGACCTCCTTCCAGAAACCTGTGTTTCTAGGCACCATGAGCCTCACACCACATCCCAGAGCACCCAGGGGACCAGGCTGGGTGACCCAGTATCAGTGGCCTAGATTTAAGTTCGAATGCCTCTGCATCCCAGATGGGCACCTGTAGGGTCTCCAAACCTTCCTTTTCCAGGCTGATCTGGGTATCAGTGGGACCTCCCTTGGTCATTGCCAGGAGGAGGCCCTGTCTATGGAGGCCTCAGGGCGGTGGGGCTCAAGCAAGAGGCACAAACGAACAAAGTTTAAACATATTTCAGACGCAGCTAGAGTCAAAGCTCTGGGAAACCACTTTTTGAAGATTATTTTTAAAGCATTTGGCTATAAAAGCAGCTACTGGTGCAGGCGGTATTCCTAAACAGGTTGTCAGACAGCACCATGCAGGGGTGTGGGGTGGGGAGAGAAGCGGCCCTTTCTCAATGCCCCCCTTGAAGGGATCTCCATCCAGGAAGACGAGCATCCTACTCCACAGGGCTCCCACTGTGGCAAGAAACGTGGCCGGCACCAGGAGCTGCCATGCCACCCGTATTCTTTTGAACGCTGCCAATATTCCCAGCAGTGACTGTCCATGAGCCTTGAACAAGAACTTGGTAGACGTCAGGTAAGGTCAGATGAAACTGGCTGCAGAATGAGTTGGGCACGTTCACAGGTGAAATCACTTTTTGGCTGTGTGGTTTGCAGCTCACACAGAACACAGTTCCCACACATTATTGTGACAGTGTGGCACCTAGATGCACTGAATTTCTCTTTTTCCTTTTCAGGATGCCCATGTCTCTATGTTGTGCCAGCTGCTAGGTTACAGACTGACGCCCAGGGGAGTACACTTGGCCTTCGCAGAGAGAGGGGCTTGCCACCGAGAGCTTCTGCTCCCTAAGATGCACCCAGCCTAGGTGAGCCCCCCTCAGGAAAGCAGCCTCTGGAGGAGTGCCCGAATAGGGCAGCAGCCGTGAGCCAGCAAGGTGGCAGGTGAAACTGATGCCATATGCCTCAAAGAGTGAAGTCGAGGAGGGCAGGGAAGGCTTTGCAGAGGCATGGTCTCCAGCCCTGTGGTCACCCCGGAGGCCCAGGTTTACCAAAGTATTGAGAATTTGTATTAAAAGCTGCAAATATGGAAATATGCGGACTAGAAAGAGGTCCTGTTTCTCCTGAGTGTTTTGGGTTATAAGCAGGTTAATAAGAACATGAATTCCACATACTGGGGTCCAAAGAGACACTGATGAGACCGAAAATGAGCTGGAAAAGTGGGTATTCACTGTCCCATAGATCAAATTAAAGACCAAAATGGCACTCTTATGGAACCGATAGAGAAAAATAGCAACGAACTAAGTAGACACAGCTCAAAATAAAACTACAGATATAGAAAAAAAATACTTGAGATAAATTCAGTGAATGAAGAAAAAGCACAAAGTCACTTTGTGCCCGTTGTTTTGCTAATGTGGCATCTATACACAGGACCAGCTGAACATGCAAAGACAGAAAATGAGATAGTCACTCTGAAGATGCTGAGATGGATCTGCCAATGGAAAGCATGCCCATGGCCCAAGAAACACGAATGCTAAGTGATCAGCACTAACACCTCCTCAGCTTCTCTAAGGACTTTTTTAAAAAGCCTGCTGGCATAGGACATAAAAACAAAACAGGTAGAGCACGCCGGTGGTTCCAGCTCCTCAGGAGTCTGAGGTGGGAGGATCACCTGAGCCCAGCAGGTGAAGACTGCAGTGGTTGTGAACGTGCCACTGCACTCCAGTCTGGACGACAGAGTGAGAGTCCAACTCAAAAAAAAAAAAAGCAAAGGAAGCCAGCGAGGTTGACTTTAACTTGGACGATCAAAATTCAGTGCTGGGATTGAATAAAGCTCCATCTAGAATTTCCAGGGGAAAGTGTGACTCAAGACTATTCCATCCATCTGGAATGACTTCCAGTATAAAAGCACAGATACATACCCTGGCCCCTGACAGACCCAGGGGACACACACTCAGGAGCCCTTCTGGAGAAAAATTATTTGAGGATGAACCCCAGTCAATTTGTAGATGAGTACTTGGCAGTGGGCAGGTTGGAGTGAGAAACTTACCATGAGCATGCGATTCATGTGAACATGGAACCGGTGACGTTAAATACTTAAGGTCAGTGAGTCCACAGCAGAGGGGGGCATCTTAACCACAACAGAGTGTGGAAACAGCAATGGAGCCAGCAGGGGGAGACGGGAAACAAGGCCAAGCACTCACTGTCCACACCCGTGAGTCACTCAATACTGTCTACAACAGAGCCATGCTGCTCACAAATGGATACTTTTCATAACCTCTTTTCTTAACCTTATTTCCCTGGCAGGGAATTCTGAGGAAATAACATCTCTGTGGTGAAGACCATTTAGCTCAAGGGCCGCAATTCCTTCAATTTTTCCCTCATTTTACTTTTTTAGTGCCGAGTGACCTTAGGTCTATTATTTCATGAAGAAGAGCCTGTGTTCCTGCTTCTGTGTGACTGTGCCCACCCACCACGGCTGCCTCTTTCAGGCTCTCCCTTCTCCCTTGCATGTGAACCTAGACCTGAGCTCATCCAGACCTGGCCTCCACCACGTGACTCAAGTGCCAGAATCTGAATGGACTTGTGACCATCAGGCCACTGAGACTCAAGAGGAAGTTGGTGGACACTTCTGGGGAGGGAGCTCCCAGGGTTGGAGAGAGGTCTACCTGGGATGTCCCCTCTGCTCCTAGACCCCTGGGGGGGATGCCCCAGCCTTGGGGAGAGGGTCACCCCAGGACGTCCCTCTGCCTCTGAGACCCCTGGGGGAAAGAGGTCCCAGACTTGGAGACAGGTTCACTCAGAACATTCCCTCTGCCTCTAGACCCCTGGGGAGGGAGCGTCCCAGCCTTGGAGAGAGGTTCACCTGGGATGTTCCCTCTGCCTCTAGATCACTGGTGGAGGGGCATCCTAGTCTTGGAGAGAGGTTCACCCAGAGATCCTCTCTGTCCCTAGACCCGTGAGAGAATGTCCCAGCCTTGGAGAGAGGTTCACCCGGGACACTCAGAACATTCCCTCTGCCCCTAGACCCCTGGGGAGGGAGATCCTGGCCTTGGAGAAAGACTCACCCAGGATGTCCCCTCTGCCCTGAGACTTGGTGGCTTGCAGGTGCAACACCCGAGCTACTCCTCCATTGTTATCCCCCATAGGAAGCCAGCCAGAGACTTGTGGCCCACAAGCAAAGGGTGGAGTCATGGTGAAGGGAGCTGGATCACACCAGTCCTGAAGATGCCCTGTTTCTGATGTCAGTCACACACTCCATGTGTTAAAGCAGTTCCATTCAGATTGTATATCTACTTTTGGAGCTGAACACATCATAATTGATATATCTACTTAGATGTGAAATATCTTTCATCTGATGACAATCTTTTGGGTTATTATAAAAAAAAATTATTTTCACTCTTCTCCATTGCTTAGTACTTTATAATGAACCATTTCCCTTTAAAAAATATAAACAAGCCATTGTCCTTGCATGTTAAAACGTTAAGTATCTGTGTATCTAAACATACCTAAACACCAAAGCTGACGGTGCCCCTGAAAGTTCTGCACACAGCTTCTTCTTCCTCCCTCCTCCCTTCCAACTGGCAGGAAGACACATGATGCCATCTTGGCCATAGAAGAAGCTGCATTTTGAGGATGATAAAGTGACAAGAGAGAATGCTGGCTAAGCCATGCTGAGAGCCCTGCACTGCCTCCGGACCTCTGCAAGGGGCACTTCCGACTTGTTTGTGTCCCAGTACTGGGGGTCTCGTGATACAGCAGCCTGATCCTAACTAGTACTGGTCAAGTCATGACATATTTTCATGGTAAAATCACTGACATTTCTTTCCCTCCTTCTTTCTTCTTCTTCTTTTTTTTTTTTGTTGAGTTCAGGTCTCTGTCACCCAGGCTGGAGTGCAGTGGCATGGTCATGACCATCATGGCTCATGGCAGCCTTAACCTCTTGGGCCCAGGTGATCCTTAAACCTCGGTATTCAGAGTAGCTGGGCCTATAGACATGTGCCATCATGCCCAGCTAATTAAAAAAAATTTTTTTTTGTAGAAACAATGTCTCACTGCTCCTTGAGGTGGTCTCAAACTCTTGGACTAAAGCAATCCGCTCTCTGAGGCCTTTCAGGGTACTGGGATTATAGGCATGAGCCACCATGCCTGGTCATTCTTTATTTCATTGTTATGATTAAATATTAAATTTCCAGAAACTCATTAGGCTTAAGGAGAATTACTGGCCATTTGATGAAAAACTCTAGGGACTCTGGGTCCTAGGAATAGTTAGACTCCAGGGTTAGCCACTGGGGAGAAGACAGTCACTCCTGGCTGTGCCTGTCTGTGTCCTGCTGACCCCTAGACTGGACCAGGAGAGTCCTCAGCTTCTGGGGTGCTTTTTTGTGTCGTGTTGACCACTAGATGGAATGCCATAAGTCTTAAGCTTCTGGGGTGTTTTATGGTGTCTGTTGTCCCCTGGACTCTACCATGTGAACCCTCAGCTCCTGCTGTGCCTTCCTGTGTCACGCTGACCCTTGTAAGGACCTTTCTTCCAGGTGACAGCTCCTTGTTCACACGTCCCCAGAAGCTGCATCTCCAGGGGAGGAAACTCCTTATCCCCTGAGTCCTATGAGGGCCTCGAACCTGACCCTCATTGAACCGTGTACTCTCTCTGAACCCATCATGGTGGCTGTGGCCCAGGCCTGGGACACACACTCAGCGTCGCCACTGGGGACCATCAGCGTGTGGGTCCTTTGCCATTGGGGAACCCCCTCATGAGCATTAGCAAGGAGAAGCTCCCAAGAAGCAGGGGTGAGTACAGGAGCAGCCATGCCAACGCCCATGGCCACTATTTATTCTTTATGTTCAATAGACATTCGCTGAGCACCAAGAATGTGACTGGGAGATGCAGAGTGAGAAAAACAAACCCAAATCCTCCCGTCTGCCTTTGTCCTTTTGGGCTGCTGGTAGCAAAGCACTATAGATGGGCAGGCTTATCAACAACAGACATTCACTTCTCATGGCTCAGGGGCTGGAAGGCCAAGGCCAGGGTGCCAGCAATATCAGCATCTGGTGAGAACTTCTTTCTGGCTCATAGCCGCACCTTCCAGCAGGTCCTCCATGGCATAGGGGCCCCTTTTACAGGGTACGACTCCATTCATGAGGGCTCCACCCTCAAGACCAGGTCACCTCCTACAACCACCACCTTGGGTGTCAGATTTCAGCATGAGAATTGGGGCGGGGGCACTCAGAACCTGTCCATCATCCTCCCAGGAAAGTTATTTGCGGTCAAGTGTGATGAAGTTGTTTCTGTGTCTTCTTAAAAAACGATGTGTACCTTCTTCTGAGATATCACAAAACTGATCAGGGGCTCTCAAATAACCTTCAGGCTCCCAGAAAGGCAACCTGGGGCTTTTAGGTGGTGTGGGGGTGGGGAGTACACAGGCCAGTGAGATTGGCTGTGAGGATGAGAGGCACCCATAGGGAATGGAGACAGCCAAGCTGTATTGGGCACCTGGGCGTGGGTCTGTGTGCTCGGTGTGGCCCTTTCGCTGGGAGGAGAGCCCACGCCTTCTCCCCACTAATCTTGCAGCAGACTTGAAAGGGCTGGGGGAAATGTTATCGTTTGACATGTGGGTGCCGATTAGGCTTTTCTGGGTCTAGGAAGCAACACACTCACTCCAGAGTTGTTTCTGGGAAAATGCAGGTCAGCCCATCTCCTGGGGAAAATGGAAACATGTGCACTGCTTCCTGCTTGCACCCGGCCCTCTCGCGTGCCGGCCCACTGTCCCGTCATCCTCAGGAGTGGTGGGACATATGCTTGTGATTTTAGGCTCAGGGGCCCTTGAGATGAGGGGGGCTTGATGCTGGCCCTGTTTCAAGATGTCAGTTGTCCTCCTGAAAGGGTCGGATCAACACAGTCCATCCAGAGATCCGTGCAAGCCGTGTTTTAATGACACGTACACGTTGACTTGGTGCCTGTTTCCCCAGCCCCAGCCTGCTCTCCACCCATCTGCCACAACTCAGCAAATTCTGACAACCAGAAGGTTTTGATTCATTTAAACAAATATCTGGTGAGAAAGACAGTGGAAATAATCACATTTTGGTGGTGGTTGTGTGGGGCTGGTGGAGCAGGGGGGAGAATGGAGAAAAGCTCTGCAGGGAATCGCACGCTCGTCCCACATTCACGGGGTGTTTTGGGCAATCTGGTGTGTCCCTAACAGAAGCATAATCAAGAGGTGGTCTTGATACAGAAGGAGACAGCATTCGTGCACACCCACTGGCTCAGTCCTTAAAACCAACCTGGTCACTTGTAAGTGAGTTCATAAGTTGCTTTCTTTCCAAGTCTCAGTTTTCCTCGTCTATCAAATTGGGTTAACAACCCATAGCTCTTAGGGTGATTAGAAGATTAGATAATGTGTCCCATGGAAAGCATCACACATGCTGACAGGCACAGAGGAACCCTTGGGAAGTCACACAAGCACACATACGCACACATGAACATACATGATGTGATGATTATGTCACGTTTATATTGTTGGCCATCAGGCCTGGTCCTTCCACACACAAGTTCAGCCCAGGAGCCATCCAGGCATATGAGTGACAGGGATGTACCTAGAAGCCCACTGCAGGTAGACAAAGATGCTCCCCGGGGACTCCAGCATGTGTCTTCCAGCCTACAGAGGCCACTTAGATAACGGTCAAGGGTGAGGCAGGAAACAGCTGATGACCACAACACAGAACAGACACAGGAGACTGAGAGCTCTGCCATCCACCAGTATCTGTGACACCCGTTCTGGCAGGCGGGAAATGGGGTCCCACTAGGTGAGGATTTGGAGACCTGCAGTGCAAGACAAGTTCACCACTCGGCCACCGATAACACAGACCCCGGGGGGACCCTTGCCCGCAGCCTCACTCACAGGTGAAGAAACCGAACTCAGGGAGGTCAGCCAAGTTGCTCAAGCTCCTCTGTGTGCTGGAGGCAGAACTGAGCACGAGAAACCGGGTCCCCTCTGATCCCCATCAGAATCGTCTTGAAGTTCCTGCCTTTACCTGTGGAAAATGGAGAACAAAGAGGAGAAGAAAACCCCGTGAAGCCGGGACCATGATGGAGAAGGCGAAGGGAGTTTTTGAAGGGAGAGGATTTCTTTTCTTAACGTAAAATTAATACATGCTCACTTAAAAAAGTCAAACAATTCAAAACTATATACAATAAAAGTTAGCTGGGTGTGGCTCACACATGTTATACCAGCACAAGAGGATTGCCTGAGCCCAGGGGTTCAAGGTCAGCCTGGACAACTTGGTGGGACTTCATCTCTACAACAAATCAAAAAAATTACCTGGGCATGGTGGCATGTGACTGTAGTCCCAGCTACTCGGGAGGCTGAGGCAGAAGGATCGCCTGAGCCCAGGAGTTCGAGACTAGCCTGGGCAACTTGGCGAGACCTTGTCTCTACAATAAATAAAAAAAAATTAGCCAGGCATGGTGGCGCATGTCTGTAGTCCCAGCTACTTGGGAGGCTGAGGCGAAAGAATCACCTGAGCCCAGCAGGTTGAGGCTTTGATGGCCATGAGGCACTCCAGCCTAGGTCACAAAGGGACTTCAACTCAAAAAAAAGAGAGTAAAGTAAATGTCTCTTGCTCCTTGTCAAACACTGCCTCCCCATCCTACTTGTCAGAGGTAAAAGCAGTGAGCAATGTGTAGCGCTCTTCCAGACTTTCCCTTGATACATATGCACACGCCTCTTTTAAACACCAATGAGCTCACACGACATGTCCTATCAGCAGTTCACATTTTTCTTGGTGATCTATTACATGTACCCCTCAGGGTCTCTGCACCGTTGTTCTGATCACTCTGCCATCTTACCAGAAGTCAAGGTGTGACTCATGTAACCAGGTCCCTAAAGATGAGAGTTCCAGGAGACAGAGAAGCAAAACATCACCTGTCCATGTCCCTGGAGGTGCTGCTGTGGGAGTGGGCAGGACACGGAACAGAATCAAACAGCGGGAGCTTAGGAATCTCGGCACACTTGGGCCAAGACACCTGTACCAAAAAGGACTTGGTGGAAGGCAGGGGGGATACGTGTGGACAGAGAGACTGGTGCTCCCTGTGGGCTGTGGCTGCCATGGCAGAACTGGAGGGACAGCCCTGGCAGGAGGGGAAGGGGTAGCAGCTTTTCCTCCCTCCCCTGAAGCCTGCAGGGCCACTGCTGGAGAGGAGGATTCCCATGTAACAAGGACAGGGAAAACAGTCACAAAAGATTGAGGCTCAGAGAATGGAATGCTTGGTTGTGAGACATGCTGGAGCAACTGGAAGCCGTGAACCTGAGCCAGTGCAGGAGAGGTAAGCAGGAGCACCCTAGTTTGGTTGGCCTACAAGTGTCACACGCCTGCAATTTGTCAGTGGCTCTCTTGGTGTTTATGAGGTAGAGGTGAACTAAACGCAGCCCGGTCCTGAGAAGTTGCCAGTTCAGAGCAGCAGGAGAGAGGTATGGATGATTGTACATACCCTAGAAGGCTCGAGAGGACTTCCTGAGGACACAGAGCAGGGTGCACAACTCAGTCTAGGCCCAGAAGAGAGGCTCTGTCAGGGGAGCCTTCCTGGAGGGGTGATGCTTGAACCGAGTCTTATGAGATAAGGAATATGCCAGTTAAGGTGCCTTGGCTGCATGTAGTAAAACCATAAACTCAGAGCCCTTCATGATAAAGAAGCTTATATAACACAACAGAGTCAAGAGATGTTCCAGGTTGGTTAATTCAACAGTTGGACGATGTTATGAAGGTTCCAGTTTCTTTCCATGCCTCTGTTTTTCCTTCCTTCATGTGTTAGCTGTGTTTCCAGATCACCCTCCCTCGTGGTCACAACATAATTACAGAAGCCCCAGACATCACCTCTGGACGTGCCTATGTCAGGAGGAAGAAATGGGTACTTGTCTTTCTGTTTGTCATTCTTCAAAGGAAGTGAACCTTTCCCAGAATCCTCCTCGTGACTTTCCCTCATGTCTCATTGTCCAGATGGTCATGTATGTCCACACCCAGTTCAATCCCTGGGAAAAAAGGAGTAACACCCCCATAGTTCACTTAGACCATTGGAAGAAGAGCGGTCACCTCAGCAAGGGCAGTCAGGACCCAGACTGGAAGATGCTGCATGAACTCTGTTCAGTAGCGGGGGGTGACCACAATTACTTTTTTCTTTAATAGCTTTATTCAGATATCATTGATGTATTTAAAATGTGAGACATTTAAAGTGCACAGTCTGATAAGTTTGTCATGTATATGTATCCACACACATGTGTGAAACCATCAGCACACTTAAACAACCCTTACTACTCCCAGAAGTTTTCTCCTGCACTTTTGTAATCCCTCCCTCATGCCCCTTCCCACTCTCCACAGCTCATCCCTTCATCCCCAGGCAACTGCTAATTGACTTTCAATCCCTTTAGATGAGTTTGTGTTTTCTAGAATTTATATAAATGAAATTATCCTGCAATATGTATCCAGGCAACTGCTAATTGACTTTCAATCCCTTTAGATGATTTTGTGTTTTCTAGGATTTATATAAGTGAAATTATCCTGCAGCATGTATACTTTCTGACTGCCTTCACTCTGTGAAATTATTTTAAAATTCATTCATGATTCTGTGTGTATCAGTAGTTTATTTCTCTTTATTGCTTAGTAGTATTCCATTGTGTGGATATAAGACAAACTGTTTATCCTTTAACCTGTGGATGCGCATTTGGGTGATTTCCAGTTTGGGTTGTTACAAATAAAACTGCTATGACCATTCATGTAAAGGTCATCATACAAGCAAATTCTTTTATTTCTGTTTAATAAATCTATAGAAAAAGAATGTCTTAGTTATACAGTAGGTGTGTGTTTAACTCTGTAGGAAACTGTCATACTGTTGTCCAAGGGGGTGGTGCCATCAAAACCTGACGTGATCAGTACTTTTTAATTTTAGACATTTTAATGGGAGTCAACAATTCCTTTTTTATAACACATGTTTTGTAATACCCTATCTATTATTATTAAATAAAACGTATTGTTCTTATACCTATCTAAAAAAAAAAAAAAGTACATAATGCCCCAACTATAAAGCAAAAGAGAAAGAAAAATAAAACAACTTCCAACAAATAACCTCTGCTTCTAATAAAATAAATAAGTGGGTATGAATTGAACAACATGATAAAATTGTCAGCACTTATGCCTGCATGTTGAGTCACTTGAGGGCAGCGGTGGCAAGCACAGACTGACGCGGTATGTCATTTGGCAAACACTGAAAGCAGCCTTACAACCTGCGGTGTGAGTTTCCAAAGTGGTGAACAACTTTAATGACATTTCCAGACAAAACAGAGCTAACTTTCTCTTGACGTACCCAGTAATTGCATTTGTGTACAATTTAATGCTTATTGATACTATGGAAATCCTTCTTTGTGCCTAGTGAGGTTCTCGGCTCAAATGCAAACAGATTAGTTTGTTTCTTTTTTTATTGGCGTTAATATTCATGAAAGTTACGTGGAAGCCATGTGGGCGAGATCTTTGCATTCTAGATTTTTAAAAAATCTAGAAAGGGAATGATGTCAGCAAGATGGTGCAACAGGAGATTCCCTGCTTCACTTCTCCCACAGAAAGAACAGTAGTAACTTTCTACAGTTTTTTTAAAAAAGCCCTTAGCAAACACCCCCAAACATGGGAATAAGCCAGCATCATCTTTGTGTACCATGGAACTGAATGAAACTCCCCATTGAACAGGTAGCAGAAATGTTCTTGCTTTGACCACACCACCCAACCTCCTCCCACAAGTTGACAGTGACACACAGAGAAGATTCCTCAAGGACCATGCTTTCTGCAGTGGGAAAAGAGAACCCAGGAGACAGATGTCTAGCTTCCCCAGCATTTTAAGATGCTTCCCTGGAAAACCACTCACTCTCAGCTCATGGGGAAAAGCACAGTAGGGAGAACTGTGCAGAGTGACACCTGGGGTCAGGCAGAAACAAAGCAAAGAGGTAGAGCCCACAGAGGCCAGAGCACAGATGTTGGTGAAAGCTTGGTGTACCTGCCAGGAGTAGTGCTTGATCAGAGGTACCAGCTAACAGCATAGCCCACTGACAGAGCAAAGCTAGTGGCCCAGAGAAGATTTGGGAACTACCTAGATGACTAATCCTCAAGTCTAGCCTCAGACCCTACTCTGGTGCCTTGCTCAAGGAAGAAGACCCCTGCAGCAAATTTTGACTAGAAGCAGACATCAGATCTGCCCATCCGGGAGCTTAGCCATTGTTCTTCATGGTCTCAAAACTCATCTTCAGACCTTGATCAGAGAGGGAGGCAAATCTGAGCCATGCATTTCTGGGTAGTATAGCCATTAGTCTATCTGTCCTGATCCATTTAACCTTAGGGTCTCTCTTGCAATCCACTGAGGTGGAAGCATGGCCGAGTAGTACCTTCTGTCCAGGGAATACATCCTGTGATTCAGTCCAATCAGAGGTGACTGTGGTGCTCATCCAGCAGCTTAGACCAATGACAGAGTTCAACCAAGTATCTTGTAGGATACCTGAGCCCAGCCAGCTGCCCTACCTGAATTGAAAGCAAAGGCAGCATCCCAGTCATCTAGAGAGCTTGAAAGCAAGCTGTGCTTCCCCAGGGTCATTCAGAATCATAAGCCAGACTAAGCAATGAAGGCCTATTCCTGCCAAAGTACACCTGTATGGTCAGAGAAGGTGGCTGTCTCTGCAAATGTTCAAACACCAATGCAAGTACACAAGGACTACAACGACTTAGGGAGTCATGACACTGCTAAAATAAATGAACAAAGCTTCAACAAGACCCTAAAAAAGGGGAGTTCTATGAAATGACAGAAAAGGAAGAATATATGAATAAAAGATTAAATAAAATTTGGAAAACAATACATGAACAAAATGAAAAGTTTGGCAATGAAATAGAGACAATTTTTAAAAATAGAAATTATAGACATAATGAAGACAAAAACTAAAGTAAAAAATGCAGTAGAAAGCTTCAACATCTTGCTGAGTCAACTGAAGAAAGAATCAGTGAGCTCAAAGACAGAACATGTAAAATGACTCAATCAGAGGAGCAAAGAAAAAAATGAAAAGAGCCATTTAGAATTATAGGTCAAGAAACCTAGCCTATGCATAATCAAAATTCAAAAAGAAGAAGAAAAAGCAATATGGCCAGAAAGCATATTAAAATAAATAATGGATGAAAATGTTCTTAATTTGAGGAAAGAAATCAAAATCCATATACAGGAAACACAAAAGTCTTCAATCAAATTAAACTCAAATCAGAGTTCACCAAGATATACAATAATCAAACTATCAAAAATTAAAAATAAAGAAAAAATTCTAAGAGAAGTAAAAGAGAATAAATGCACTACATACGTAGGAGTCCCAATATGATTATCATTGGACTTTTCAGTGGAAATTCTGCAACCAGGAAAGAGTGGGATGGGATATTTACAAAGTTGAAGAAAAAACAAAACAAAACTTCTGGCTGGGCATGGTGGCTCATGCCTGTCATCCCAGCACTTTGGGAGGTGGAGGAGAGAGGATTGCCAGAGCCTGAGAGTTCAGGAGCAACCTGAGCAACATGGTGAAACCTCATCTATACAATAAATTAAAAAAATCAGCCAGACATGGTGACACACACCTGTAGTCCCAGTTACTTGGGAGGCTAAGATGGAAGGATCGCATGAACCCAGCAGGTCGAGGCTGCAGTGGCTGTGATCATGGCACTACATTCTGGCATGGGCAACAGTGAGACTCCAACTAAAAAAAAAAAAAAACTTTACTCCAGAAAACCTGTCATTCAGAAATGGGGGGAAAATAAGCCTTTCCCACATAAACAAAACCTAAAGAAGCTCATTGCCAGTAGAACTTCTTTACAGGAATTGTTATTAGGAGTTCTTTTAGCTGAAACAAAAGGCTGCTAATGACTAACATAAAACTTATGAAAGCCTAAGACCTACTGGTGTAAGTATTACAGAGGAATATCCTGAAAAATTTAAGATTATAATGGTGGTGTGTAAAGCAATTTTCTCTCTAGTACAAGAGTTAAAAAACAAAGTTATTAATAACAACTCTAACTAAAATAAATGATCAAGAAATACATATCCCTGAATTGTACCCCACATCCCTAAAAAATAAAAACGAAATACATACTACACAATAATGTGAATTCAGAGGTCAAAATCATAAAATCTATATGCATGGGAAAGTAAAAGTGCAGAACTGTTGTATGCTATCAAAGCGGGACATATTCTGTGTAAGGCTCATGGCAACCAAAACACAAAAATATATAGGAGACTCACAAAACAAAACTAAGAAAAATTCATAACATACTGCTACAGAAACTATCAAACCACAAGGATGGACAGTAAAAGAGGCAAAGAGAAACAAAATATCCATAAAACAACTGGGAAACAGTAAACAAAATGGCAACAGCAAGTTCTTACCTATTAATAATAACCTTGAATATAAATGGATTAAATTCTTTAATAAAAAGATACAGGATGAATGAATGGATTATAAAAAAGATTCAAATATATGCTGCCTACAAGACATTCATTTCACTTTCTGAAGTGAAGAAATAGAAAAATATATTCCATGCAAGTGGAAATCAAGGGAGAAGGGGCAGCAATAGTTCAATCAGACAAAATAGACTTTAAGTCCAAAAATGGCAAAAAGAGACAAAGAAGAGTATTAGCTATTATATAATGATAAAAAGGTTAATTCATGATGGGGATGAAACAATTGTAAATATATATGCAAGCAATAGTGGGTTTCCTCAATACATAGAACAAATATTTAAAAATCTGAAGGGACATACAGATTGCAAAACAGTAATAGTTAGGTACTTCACTATGCTATTTTTAATAATGGATGGATTATCCAGACAGAAAATTGATGAGATAGTATTACCCTTAAACAACACTCTTGACCAAGTTAACCTAACAGACACAGCTATAATATTCCATCTAACAGCAGCAGAATCCACACTCTTCTCAAGCACACATAAAGTTTTCTCCAGGATAGAGCATACGTTAGACCACAAGAAAAGTCTAAGCAAACTTAAGAAGATTGAAATCACGTCCATTACTTTTTGACCACTGTGGTATAAAAATAGAAACGAATAAGGAGGAATTTTGGAAAATTCACAAATATGTAAAAATAAAACAACATGTTCCTGAACAACCAATGGGTCCATGAAGAAACTAAAATGAAATATTTAAAAAATTATTAGACAAATGAAAATGGAAACACAATATACCAAAACTTATGAATCACAGCAAAAACAGTTCTAAAAGGAAAGTTTATTGCAATAAATGTCTATCCCAAAAAAGAAGGAAGCTTGCAAACAACTTAATTTTATGCATCAAAAGAATAGGAAAAGAAGTACAAAGTAAGCCCAACGTACAAAGAAGGAAATATGTAATAAAGATCAGAACAGAAATAAATAAAATAGGGATTAGAAAAATAATACAAAAGATCAATGAAGCTAAGAGTTGGTTTTTTAAAATCCTGACAAACTTGACAAACCTTTAGCTAGACTAACAAAGAAAAAAGAGAAAAGACTCAAATAAATAAAATCATAAATGAAAGAGGAGTCATTACAACTGACACCACAGAAATACAAAGAATCATACGACTATTATGAATAATTAATATCAAAAAATTGGATAGCCTGAAAGAAATGGCTAAATTCCTAGACACATGCACAATCTACTGAGTCTAAATCACAACGAAATAGAAATTCTGAACAAACAATAACACATGAGAAAATTGAATCAGTAATAAAAAGTCTCCCATCAGTGACTTCACTACTGAATTGTGCCAAACAATTAAAGAAGAACTAATACTAACTCTTCACTAATATAGGTGAAAAAAAATCCTCATCAAAACTCTAGCAAACTGAATTAAACAATACCTCAACTGGACCATTTGCCATGATTAAGTGGAATTCATCCCTGGAATGCAAGGGTGGTTGAATATTTACAAATCAATAAATGTGATACACCACTTCAACAGAATGAAGGACAAAAATCATGTGATCACTTCATCAGATGCACAATAGGCTTTTGATAAAATGTAACATACTTTCACAATAAAAACACTCTACAAATTAGGCACAGAAGGAATATACTTCAGCACAGTACAGACAATATATAACAAGCCCACAGCTAACATTATACTCAACAGTGAGAAATTGAAACCCTTTCCTCTAAGACACAGAGCAAGACAAAGATTCCTACTTTCTATACTCCTATTCAACACAGTATTGGAAGTCCTTACCAGATCAATAAAGCAAGGGAAAGGAAGAAGTGAAGCTGTTACTGTTTGCTGACGCCATATATAGAAAACTCTAAAGAGTCCATCAAAAAAGTGTTAGAGCTAATTAAATAATTCATTAAAGTTGCAGGATACAAAATCAATACAAAAAAAATAGTAGCATTTCTCTATCCTAACAACAAATTTTCTGAAAAAGAAATCAGGAGAACAATTCCACTTACAACAACTATAAAAAATAATAAAATAAAATAAAATACATGGGAATAAATGTAACCAAGAATGTGAAAGATATGTACACTGAAAACTATAAAACATTGATGAAATAAATGGAAAAAGATAAATAAATGGAAAACTTACCTTGTGTTCATGAACTAGAAGAATTAGTATCATACTACCCCAGTGACCTACAGGTTCAATCCAATCTTTATCAAAATTACAATATCATTTTTCATAGATATAAAAAATTTAGAAAATTCACATGGAAACACAAAAATCTCTGAATAGCCAAAGCTATCATGAGTAAAAAGAATAAAGGGAGGCATCATACTGCCTGGCTTCAAACTATACTACAAAGCAGTAGTAATTAAAACAGCTTGGTACTGACATAAACATAGACACATTGGTCCATAGAGAACAGAACAGAGAGCTCAAAAATGCATCCACAGTCAATTGATTTTTGACAAAAGTGCCAGAAAAATAAGATGAGGAAAGGACAGTCTCTTCAATAAAAGATGTTGGGAAAACTGGGTATCCATGTGCAAAAGAATAAAGTTTCAATCTTACCTCACACCATAAGCAAATATCAATTCAAAAAGATTAAAGACTTAAACATAAGACCTGAAACTTCAAAACTACTAGAAGAAAACATATGGAACCCCCCCACAACATTGGTATGGGCAATATATTTTTAGACTTAACCCCAAAAGTGCAGACAACCAAAGCAAAAATAGAGAAATGGGATTACATTTCTGCACAACAAAGGAAACAAAAGGCAATCTATGGACTGGGGGAAAATATTTGCGCCATATGTCTGACAAGGGATTAATATCCAAGAGAGATGAGGAACTCAAGTGACTCTAAAAAATATAATAACTACTCCAGTTAAGTAAGGACAAGGGGCCTGAATAGGCATTTTCCAAGCTAGATGAATGACTACAGATACATGAAACAGTGTTCAACACCACTGATCATTGGGGAAACAAAAGTGAAAACCATGGTGAGACATCACTTCACACCTGTGAGAAGGGGCACGATCAAAAACATGAAAGATGAGTGTTGGTGAGAACGCAGAGAAAGGGAGTCCTTGCACGCTGCTGGTGAGAATGTAACTTAGTACAGCCATCACAAACAGCAGTCTATAAGTGCCACACAAAAAAAAAACCTAACCATAGAATTTCCACATGGCCCAGAGTCCCACTTCTGGGTATTAATCCAAAAGCTCTGAAACCAGTATGTTGAAGAGACTCAAGCACACCTGTGTCGTTGCAGCACTATTCACAATGGCCAAGTTATGGGGTCAGATGAATGGACAAACACAGTGGAGCACTCTTCCGTCTTAGGAATGGAGGGTGTCGTGTCATGTGAGCGCATTGATGAACCTGAAAGATACTGCGTTAAATGAAATAAGCCAGGCACAGGAAGACGGATGCTGCATATTCTCACAGGGGGAATCTAAAACAACAAACATTTAAAAAACAAAAAAAAATTGAACTCATAAGAACACCGAGCAGAATGAGCATTGCCCGAGGGTGGGAGCTGGGGGCTGGGGCAATAGGAGTTGATGCTCAAAGGGTCCAGAGCCCCAGCTAGACAGGAGGAAGGAGTCGGAGTGTTTTTTGAGATCTGTTGCACAGTGTGGTAATATAGCTAATAGCTGAGTCCTGTACATTCCAATATTGCTAAGAGAGAAAATTTCAAATGTCCTGCTCACAAAAGGGTCAAATATTTGATGTGATGAGTATGTTAATTAACTTGATTTAATCACTCTATCTTGTATTTTTAAAAATCACAACATCATTCTGTGTCCCACAAGTGTCTCCATCTGTAAAAGGTCAGTATGCAACAAAATAAAAAAGGACCTAGAAAGAACATTATTAGTCAATTTGGAAAATTTATAAGTATAGGCTGTAAATTATTAATGTCAAAGAGAATTGCATCGAGGTTGAATTTCCTGAGAATAATATTTGTACTTGTATAAGAGAATGTCCTTGTTATTAGGGAGGAAAAAGGCTGAAATCTTTAAGGATGAAGTACTGTGATCTCTGTAATTAAATCCCTCATGGTTCAGAGAGAGAGAGAGAGAGAGAGAATTCTTATGCACACTGAGAAAATCACACAAATGTGCAGAAATATCACCAATTAGAGAATAGGAGTGAAAGGTACGCGTGTGTTCCCTGAACCATTCTTGAAACTTCCACAGGTATGAGTATTCTTCAAAATAAAAAGTTGAGGAAGGGAGGGGAAAAGCTCTTTCTTCATTGCTGCGGTTAAAGGAAGTCATACAGGATACGTGATCACCCCTTGCCACGTGAGACAGCTGCACACTCCGTGTAACAACCAGCACTTTCTGAATGTCAAGTTCTTAATGCCAACATTGGCCTGAATGCCGGGGTATTCGAAGTTGCCCCTATAAATTTCTACAGAGAAAAAGAGAGTGAGCACCAGTACCTGGTCCCTCCCTGCTCTGCTGGGAACACACTTGGAGGGGCCCATGTGTGCTCTGGATGGGGGTCAGGAGAATATGGAGCCTTGTGGGGCTGAATGGAGATAATGTCACTTTTCAAAGTGCCTCCCAGGGTCTGATAGAAATACAGGATCTCTGATCTGGATCTTCCTGCCCCGGCTTCTGATCAGAACCTGCGTTTCCACAAGACCCAGTGAGGTCAATGCGTTGCTGACCTTGGCTCAGGCTAAGACTTGAAGCTGTGCTCTCTGGGCAAGCCCTTGGCAGGGGCAGCGGGGAGCGGGCCCCTCACCCCTGCTCCAAATGCAGGCTCAGCTTCGTGGTGGCCATGGCAGCTCTGGGCCAGGAGGGTCAGCAGCGGAACTCACTGGAAAGCCATGCCCCACTCTCCTTCACCAGGTAGAAGTGCAGCCCTCAGGGTACCACTGCTGCTGACACCACGAGATGGTTCTTGCCAGGGTTAGCACTCAAATCCAGCACACCCAGCCCTGATGGCAGTGCTCCTTCCAAGTGCTCTGGGCTTGCCTCGCTCAGTGACATGGTGAGAGGCTGGGCTGGACCACTGCCACTGGCACTCGGCACTGCAGGCCCCCAGTTCGGCCTCCACTCCCTGGGGACAGCCATTGATGGATCCCACAACAGCAGACGCCATCAGTCTCTGCAACTTGCTTCCTGGAGAAGCACATCCTTGGCCTTTCCCATGTGCTGGCATGTGCTGAGCATTTCATGATAATGACCTTGTGATGTCTATTGATAGCCCTATGGGTGACCAAGACGCAGGAAGGCAAGGTGGCCGTGGCGGGAACCAGCCAACCTCAGGCAGTGGAAAGCCAGGCAAAGCAGTGGTGGCCTGGGGACCACGTCACAGCGGGATTTGGTTTCTTGTGGTGCATGTGGGAAACACAGACAGGTCTCTGGTTGGGTGGCAGGCTCCCTGCTGCCTTCTGACCTGGCCGGCAGACTCAGAGTGGAGGCTACTTGCTCAGGGCCACGCTATTGAGTCAACCCAGACAGGATGCTCCTGGCTGGGGGATGGTCAGGTCAGGCCTGGGCTGCCCTGCTGACTCCTGGGATGTGGTGCATAACCATACGCCCAGATCCTTGTGCCAAGACCCACATCCCCAGATCCACGCCCCCAGATCCATGCCACCAGATCCACACCCCTAAATCCATGCCCTTGGATCCATGACCCCAGACCCACATGCCAAGACCCATGCCCCAGACCCATGCCCCAGACCCACATGCCCAGACCCAAAAGAAACAAGAAACCCAGAATGCTCTTTCACATGTTCAGAGGTGCAGCAGAGTCACCTTCCAGGGAGGCCTTGCCAACTGGGAGAGCACAGAAGCCTGTGTCACGCCCATGATGCCCCTTCTCCTCCAGACTGGACACTGCCCTGGGAAGGCTGGGGACCGCCACCCAGATCAGACCTGGAAACCAACTGGTGCCCGTCTCCAGCTCCAGCCAACTCCTAGGCACAAACTAGCCAAAGCTTGAAAGTCAAAGTGCAGTTGTGAGTGGAATGTCCTTGGCGTTTAAGTCTAGGATGTTCACAGGCCTGGAGCAAGGATATCACTGAGATGCCCCTCATACTTCTATGGCAAACAACAGTTTAAATGCTCTGCCCTGCAACTGATTCTGATCTACTGAGCTTGAGGGTCGACCTTGAGATGACATCAGTGAGCCAGATTAAGAGCTCTGCAGAGATCGTCTGAGCCCAGGGGTTTGAGACTAGCTTGGGCAACTTGGCGAGACCTCATCTCTACAATAAATCAAGAAATTAGTCAGGCAAGGTGGCACACACCTGTAGTTCCAACTACTTGGAAGACTGAGGCAGAAGGATCACCTGAGTCCAGCAGTTCAAGGCTGCAGTGGCCGTGAGCAAGCCACTGCACTCTAGCCTGGGCAACAGAGTGAGACTCTGACTTAAGAAAGAAAAAAAAGAGCTCTGCTGATTGATGTGCTGCCACCTTGAACTGGGCTTCAAAAACTGGACCATGTCCCCGTGCTGTCCCTGGTGCAGATCTGGCCATGAGCCAAGGAACTCCAAGGCAGGACTCCACTGGAATCTGGCTGCCCAGTGCAGTAGGCTGAACTGTGTCCCACAATCCATACATAGAAGCCCTAACTCCCAGGATCTCAGAATGGGACTGTTTGGAGACAGGGTCTTCCCAGGGATGATTCAGTTAAAATAAGGCCATGTGGGGTGGGGTGGCCTTTGTCAAATTGATGGAGTCCTCATAGGAAGGGGAGACCAGGTCACATGCAGGTGAGGAGAGGGGATGGTGTGGGGGCAGGGACATGACAGCTGCTCACAATCAAGGAGGAGGACAGTCTCAGGAAAGCCAGCCCTGCGAGTGCCTTGACCTTGGGCTTCCAGCCTCCAGAGCCATGAGCAGACAGACTTCCGTTGTTTAACCCATTTCCCATTTAGAAAAAAAAAGGTGCAACTTGCGGCCACGTTCACTTAACTTGACATAAACATGCTCTTTGAGACTGAAGCCAATCTGACTGGTGTTCATTGTGAAAATAAAATATAAAAACTGTTCCTGGAGTTATTTTGGAACAGAACTTATCTCTAATCCTGATGTAACAAAACTGCAGGATCAGGATTTAATGTCGCATGAAGGAATGCTACGTTTTCTAGGAGTTGACATTTTCAGTGATCGAGAATTACTAAAAATAAAAAAAGAAAGAAAAAAGAAGAGAGTTACTGTATTTTATAAATGGAAATACCACTCCTAAAAACAAAATACTATAAATAGAAGGATGTCATTTGTTTCCAGACTATTGATATACTAAAGTGATGTGAAAATAATGGAAGTAAGTTATTTTGTGGTAAACTTTGGGATACGGTCAGGACTGTGACCCACAAGTTACCTCGGGGTAAACATTGCTGTCATAAGCATCCCCGGTGAGTGTTTTCAGGACAAACAGGAAGAAGGTTAGGCCTCCCTGTCTGTGGTACTGTCAATGGCCACCCTGGGAGCCCAATACACCCAGCGTCCATCCAAGTCTTAAATGTACTGCTTAAACTAAAGAACACTACACTTGACCATGGAAAGTTATGTGTGCTCATGGTGAGTAGAAATCACCTGAGTAGAGAATTTGGGAATCTCAGCAGGCACAGAGCAAGCTCATAGCCATCAACTAGTACGACTCTTCCCAGTGACTTGGGAAGAGGCTGGTTGGGAGCCAGACCCTTAAAATAAAATTCTCAGGCTGAACATGGAGGCTATAATCCTAGTTTGTTGGGAGGCTAAGGCAGGAGATTCCCTTGAGGTCAGGAGTTTGAGACCAGCCTGGGCAACCCAGCAACAGTCCATGTCTACAAGAAATAAAAATAAAAAATTTGCTAGGCATGGTGGTGCATTCCTGTAGTCCCAGCTACTTGAGAGGCTGGGGCAGGAGAATTGCTTAAGCCCTGGAGGTCGAGGCTGCCATGAGCTATTATCTCACCACTGCACTCCAGCCTGATATATATACAGGCTTCTCCTCTTACTGGTGAAGGGTACAGAAAGACTTCTCTGAATTTCCTACCCAGATAAATTGAGTTAGCATCGTGGAAATGGGTCTCTGGTAAAAGAAGCCTGGTTTGATGGGGGAAGGGGAGCACAAATGCACCCTTGTCACAAGTTGTGCTAGGCTGATCAGCATGGGCTTCTACAACCCGCAACCCTCAAAGCT
The DNA here is from genome assembly GCF_000164805.1 of Carlito syrichta. Taxonomy (NCBI): domain Eukaryota; kingdom Metazoa; phylum Chordata; class Mammalia; order Primates; family Tarsiidae; genus Carlito; species Carlito syrichta. The sequence goes on along the minus strand of NW_007052104.1, from coordinate 66,959 downwards.
CTGGATCTTTCTGGGGAAAGACCTGGCATACCTTCACACAAAGTCTGACGGGCTCAGCAGGACTGGCCCCTGAGCAGCAACTCAGTGACCTGGAGGCCTTTGTCTTGTGATGCCGCCATCCCAACATGGGTGCTCAAGGTCACTGTGGTGATAGAGAGGGCATGCCCAACTTATGACTGCCTCAGGCCGGAGGTGACTCGGGCCCACAGTTCGTTGGCTCCAGGGGTGCTGGGAAGTAGGGGGAGCACACGGATGTTCTGGGGGAAATCAGGGGCCTCTGCTGAATCGTTTGATTATGAGCTAGATACAGTGCTAAGAACTTCCTTGTAGTATCCAGCTTCCTCACTGCTTTACACGTGTGGAAACCAAGGCTTAGTGAAGTCACAGGAGCATAAACCGTGAAGCCCCAAAGTCCACACTACTGGGTCTGATGGGAAACCTCAAAACTCTTTTATTTATTTATTTATTTATTATTTTGGGGCCAGAGGCTCACTCTGTCACCCAGGCTGGAGTGCAGTGGCACGATCAAGGCTCATTGCAGCCTCAACCTGCTGGGTTCAGGTGATCCTTCTGCCTCAGCCTCCCGAGCTGCTGGGACCAGCGGCATGTACCACCAAACCTGGCTAATTTTTATAGAGACAAGATCTTGCCAAGTTGCCCAGGCTGGTCTCAAATCCCCAGACTCAGGCAATCTTCTTACCTCCACCTCCCAAAGTGCTAGGATTACAAGTGTGAACCACCATGCCAGTCTATTTTTATTTTTCTTCTGGAAACAGAGGGGAGGTGAGTGGTCAAAAATCCTGAAATATTTTAAATGATTGTCTACACTGCTCAAATTATCTGAGCGACTTGAAGGCATGAGGACCTGGTTCAAGACACACAGATTTTGAAATTTAAGCAAGAGCAGCATTTTATTTGAGTGTGGAAAGATGCCACTGAGGAAGGACTTTCTCACAGTGTGCTTTGTTTCGTTTAAAAAGGAAGGCATTACGACATGTCACACACTTTGACAGATCTTCCCCAAAATGTCAAAGAAACAGATAATGAGGCAAGGTGATGGCGCGCAGCTTACCCGACTGGACTTTGACAGACAGTCCCAAAAGGAGATGGCTCCCACAAGATAACCTGCACCTCATAAACTAAGAAGGACTGTGTGCTGTCAACTGGTCAGAAAGCTCTGAAAAAAGGCTGGCGTAGGGAAGGTCACAGGCCCCAAACAAATCAGACCCTCCCACACAATGACCAGGGCCAGGCTTCGGCCTCCCGGCTGGGGCTAATTCTCCTTGCCCATCTGTGCTGTGATGAATTGTAGTGCAAAAATCCTTGGTCATCTTTAAAGCATGCTCTTTGGTCTTGGCCCAAGACCCACTCACCCATTTGGTTTAAACACTCAATAACGTCAGTAACACAGTGATTTTGCCTTTTGAAAATTATTTAGAGACACATTCATATGGCTCGAAGCACAAAGCTCCTGACCTATGAGCCTTGCCCGAGATTTGACCTTGTCTCCAAGAACCTTCCTGGAGACAATTGGGAAACCTCAAATATTCAGACTAATGGTGTGGTGGGGGAGGAGAGAAGCCAGATGCAATGAGTGGAAAGTGTGACTTATAAAGGAGCATAATAAATACCGTCATACCGTCCTACTTTTCCCAGCCATGTTCAAATCAAAGTGCTGCCGATAAAATGCCAAGGGACAGACTCCCCCCCGGCATTAGCTCTTGGTTGGTATCCATTAGAGGCTAGAGTCAGAATGGGCAGGATGAGATCATTGCAGTGATTCACTGAAGGGGTTACATTTATTCTGTGTTTATATTTTGGTATTGTTTAATTCCTACCTGTGCTTTTTAAGCTAGTCTTTCTTTAATAGAATGAAGGTGAAATATATTTTAAAAACTCTTTGTTCAGCAAAGCAAATACTTTACAACCTTTGTCAATCTCCTACATTTTTGACACTGTATTAATCTGTAAACCTAGCATGTTGGGCTCTCTGTCCCTAGGGGCCAAACTTTCTTAGTGACTTACCAGGCTGGTAACAATCCATATGTTGGTATCTTTACAATGGAGGTAGCGGATGTGAGAGCTTCAGGAGTCATGTGAATGGGCGTTGTGAGCAGTCAGACCGTGACTCTGACAGTGGGAAGACCCTAGACGAGTCAAGGGACATCTCTGGGTCTCTCTTCCCTCCTCTGTATGATAGAAGTCAGAACCACACAGTCTGGTTTCTTTTTTTTTTCCCCAGTCAGAATCTCACTCTGTTACCCAGGCTGGAGTGTGGTGGCAAGCTAACAGCCACTGCAACCTCGACCTGCTGGGCTCAGGCGATCCTTCTGCCTCAGCTTTCCAAGTAGCTGGAGCCATAGGTGCACGCCACCATGCCTGGCTAATTTTTTGATTTATTATAGAGATGAGGTCTCGCCAAATTGCCCAGGCTAGTCTTGAACCCCTGGGCTCAGGTAATCCTCTCACCTCCACCTCCCAAAGTGCTGGGATTACAGATGTGAAGCCACTGTGCCTGACCCAAACTATTTTATTATTATTATTTTTTAAGTCAGAGTGTCTCTCTGTCTCCCAGGCAGGAGTGCAGTGGCATGTTCACAACCACTGCAGCTTCGATCTGCTGGGCTCAGGCGATCTTTCCACCTCTGTCTTCCAAGTAACTAGGACCCACAGGTGCACGCCACCATGCCTGGCTAATTTTTTGATTTATTGTAGAGACGAGGTCTTGCCAAATTGCCCAGGCTGGTCTCGAGTCCCTGGGCTCAGGCGATTTTCTCACCTCTGCCTCCCAAAGTGCTGGTATGATAGGCCTGAGCCACTGCACCCAACCCAGAGTCTGTTACTAAGAGTGACTATGAGAGGTGAGTGAAAAAAACAGACATGACGCCATCAGCGTGCATTGAATGCTCAGTGAATATTAGCGATTATAATCACTGACAAGAGCAACATGAATTTCTGCTGGAAACTTGTACCCTTAACTGCAGTGCTGGTGCCCTCTGTCTTATGCTCTGAATTTGCCAGCCAAGCCCTGTCTTCTGGAGTGTTTCCAGAATGCACTGATCTGGCTAACTGAGCCATTTTCAGACCATATAGCATTGGGTTCTGGCCTGACCCTACCCCTCCAGAAGCCGAGGGAGAGTGCACTCTGACTTCAATGCCTGTGGCCGTGCTGCCTTGCAGGAGTTGCTCAGGGAACCTGAGTCCAGGTGGTGATGACAGCTCAGACCATCCCACAGTGATGCCAGACACTCCAGGGGCTGAGAGACAAGTTACTCTGACCAGATCATGTTGTCCATGAACAGCTAAAGTTGGCGGGCTGGAGGTGATGGGCAGCGTCGAAGTTTGGGAAGAAAAGTCAAGGCTGAGTGTGTATTTAGAATCACCACAGCTGTGTGCTGCAGAATGAGGCTCTGGTCCATGACGAGCCCCACTTACAACAGGCACTGTACAGGATACACACAACCGCCTCCACATATGACAGGCCCCTCATGCAATGGACCCTACATACGACAGACCCCATATGGCCCCACACATGACCGGCTGCCTAGACTGTGGGCCCCATAGGTACTAGTGGCCACCCAGCTAGGGGTAATTTATAACTGAAGAAAGAGGCATATTTTTATAAAAGTTGTGTGGCCTGAGTGAACAGTGCATATGAAGTCTACACTTGGGTCCAGTCATGTCAGGCTTTCATGGTCACTCATTCACCTACTGATCCCCAAGAGCAACCCCCAGTCCTGTGAGCCCCATGCCCGGCAGGCCCCGAGACAGTCGTGTAGTCTTTACCTTTTGCCCCACATGTTTCTGGACTTCGTATGTGGAGATAACAACGTGCCTGCAGGACTGCATGCAGCACGTGTTGTGCAGCTGTGTGTCCTGGGAACCCCAGGCTAGGCCACGAGGCCTGGGTGTGTCCAGGCTTGTCTGGCACACTCTGTGATGTTTGCACAAGGACACAGCCTCCTGGGGACGTGTTTCCCATGCAAATCCCTGTCATCAAGTGATTCACGGCTGTCTTCCTTCACCCCTAGATGACAGCGCGCTGTGTGACCATCGCCACTTCTTGCACGAGGCACAAACATTCAGGGGCCAAACCTGGGGACTGGCCCAAGGTGTCCAGCAGTCGGTGTCATCCACACGCTGAGCTCCTCCCGCCTTTCTCGGCACCTCGTTCTCCCCGACACCCCTTGCCCTCAGAGCCTCCCCTCTGCTTCTGCCTTGTCCCCCCACCCCCATGCCCCATCACAGTCCGGCTCTGACTTCTCCCTGCTGGGCTCTGAGCTCTCAGGTGTTCAGTCTGCTTTTGCTCATCACTGTGTCCCAGTTCTTAGCTTGTGCCTGGACCAGCACAGGCCTTCAGTAGGCAGTAGTTAAATAAATGGGTGGGCGGATGGATGGACGGATGAATGGATGGGGCGGATGAGTGGATGGATGGATGGATGGATGGACAGACAGATTGATGAACAGATGGATGGATGGATGGACAGATGGATGAATGGTTGGACAAATGGATGGGGTGGATGGATGGAGAGATGGATGATGGACAGATGAGCAAGGTACCTACATGACTCTCATCATCCCCTGGAATTCTAGAATTGGGGTCTTTTGCTACTTTTCCCCCATAAACGCATGGGTCCTATCTTCTATGTGGGGTGGTGACTTGAGGAGGCAGCCACCATATAGAAGTGTAAATTTTGCTGGGTGCAGTAGCTCACGCCTGTCATCCCAGCACTTTGGAAGCCCAAGGTAAGAGGATTGCTTGAGCCTAGGAGTTCGAGACCAGCCTGGGCAACATAGCAAGACTCTGTCTTGACAAAAAATAAAAATAAAACAATTAGCTGTGCATGGTGATGTGTGCCTGTAGTCCCAGCTACTTCCAGGAAGTTGAGGTTGCAGTGAGCTGTGATCGTGCCACCGCACTTCAGCCTGGGTGACAGTGAGACCCTGACTAAAAAAAAAGCAAATTCTGGAGTGCATGTGTTTTAAACTTGGCTGCAGGAAGAAGGTGGGCTCTTCTCCATCATGATGCCCAGGTGTGGGGCAGATGAGACCTCGCAGGGCCGTGGTGCCTTTGGATTTGGGGCCTGGATCCTGTTCATAAGACACATGAGCACAACGCCCAACTGTCAGCCCACCATCTCCCCCTGCCAAGTAGTCTCTTGAGACCTCTCTCCCGGTGTTGACCTTGACAACACATGTGCATCCCGCTCTCCACCAAAGTTCAGAGCAGATGAACAGCTGCTGTCTCTCACTTGGCTGTCCAAGACCCCCAAAGCCTCCCTTAAACTCCCCAGACAGAAGTGTCCAGGGATGCGGCCCCCTAAAGTCTTTGTTCATAGGGAAAATGGAGGAAAACAGAGAACAGAAGAAAGAGGCAGATCTGAGAAACCAGACACCAGGCTGGAGCAGAAAATGCAAGGCTACGGAGCACCACTTCTGCTCGGCTGATGCCCTGAGAGGCCTGGTCGACCTTGCCAAAAACTGGAGCCTGGGGAAAGGAATGGGGTCCAGATCCTGGAGGCCCCTGCACCATGGTCTCAGGCCAAGGAAGTCCTGCACCCAGGAGTGCTCCCGCATGAAATTGAAGCATGTAGGGACACAGGGACATGGCTTCCTCACCACCTGCAGGAACACATGCCCAACCCAACTCCACCTGGGCCTGGCTTGGAGATTTCACCATGCAGGCTCAGGTCTGGCCACCTAAGAAGCTTCAGAAAAATGTGCGGTGTTAGCTGGTGTCCTGTGTGCAGCAGCGAAGCTGGTCTTCCCTCCACTCCCATTTCTGGCATTTTCCTGTTTTCAGTCATCATCCGTCTCTCATCTGAATTTCTTCCCCCCCAGAGCGGGTTTCCCCAGCTGCCTGGTGAAGAAACTGCTGGTCTGTGCCCCTGGGAGGCACTTGGGATGTATTTGTAAGTGAACAAACTCCCTTTCCCCGATAGCCCTGAAGATTCATGGAAATTGCTTACTCCTTCCAGACCCCTTTCGTCTTGATGGCCTCGGTCTATCCTCAGAGCGCCTGTCTGAGGCTAGCCACCCTGGGAAGGGTGTGAGGTGTAGGGCAAAATGCTGTCACTTACCAGGGTCACGTCACCTGGATGGAGTGTGGGGAGCCGGCCCCCACGGCTGGTGCCACAGTTGAGCATGGCGGCTGACACTGATTGAGCGCATGCTATGTACCAGGCACATGCTAAGAACTAGATGCGTGTGGTTGTCTGTGACTTCCAGCACCCCTGCAAATACTGAATTATTATCCCATCATACAGAGGAGGCAAATAAGGTACAGAGAGAGTAGAGTCAGGAGAGCAGGAAAGGCTTGGAGCCAGGACATGGTGTGACGGTTGGGTCCAAGTTGATGTGTTCCCATCTACAAACAGCTTCCACACTGTATCTAAGTACATCAGCAAAATGTGTGTCCTTTTGATTATGAGGGAGAAAAAGCCGTTTCTCACCATTTAAATGATAATTTATTATTTTTTTGTTTCATATTTCTTGTTCAAATCCGTAGAAACCTGCTTAAAATTTTAGCCTTAAATACTGCCCAAAGGCATAGGGCATGAGAACTGGTGACAAGGTCACCATGTGATAACAATTACAATGGTACCAAGCTAATTCTTAATGTTAAAGGTTCTTTAAGAGTGATTTGTGACTGTCTTCTGCAAATGATCCTCAAATCTCTTTTTCCAGAAACAAGATCTGGCTTTAAGTTCTTCAATTCTGAAAGCAGGCAAAGGAATTGGATAAAACAAGACCCGGGGCCCTTCAGAAAGTCCTGTCTGAGCCATGTGTTTCCTTCTGGAGTTTTGAACTGTAAACACCTACTTAGGAGGCACAATGCAAGGCAGCAGTGGTATGCTTGGACCAAAAAGGGGCACGCTGGGCATGGGCTTTTGTTTCACTTCATCTTGACAGATTCACTGAGGTGAAGCTGGCAGGGAATCCCCACATGCATCTAAGGTGCCAACTTTGTTGAGTCATGATGTGTGTGTCCAGGGAGACGCCACCTCTAACAACACTAAGAACTCACAAGATACCCCAGCAGTTCCTTGTGGGGTTTGATTTCTCTTTTTCCTAATTCTAAAATGTGTCTAGTTTTTTCCGAAGTAAAGAAAAACTATTTTCTTATAATTAGAAGCCAAGATTTTAACCCACGTGGGAAGCCCAGGGAGATGCAGGGTGGGGGGCGGCTGTTATAACACTGCCTCTGGCGGGGTGTTTGTCGCTGTCCTGGGGAGTCCACAGTCCTGGCTGTAGGTCTGCTAACTGTGAGGACTGGGGGGGGGGA
>NW_007052104.1:21522-59654 GCF_000164805.1 Carlito syrichta | reverse complement strand
TGGGGGGGGGGAGGTTTCCTTCATGGAGTTCGTGAGCCTGCATGAACGAGGCTCGCCCAGACTGCTGGGGCTTCACGGGGGCTTATCACAAACAAAAAAGGGAGTCCCCAGTGAAGGGGGCGGCAGTGAAGATGTGGTCCCCTGACTTCTAGAGCAGAATTCAACAGGACCTCACCATCCAGGTAAAGCTCAAGACATGCACAAGAAAAGACCAGGGAAACACCATCCTTTCCTGAGTTGGGCCGCTTCCAGCAGATGCTTTTACAAAGGCTGAAGGATCCTGAAAATGTCTTGGCTCCCAGGAGGAAGGAGTGTTCACCAGATTGTCTTGCAACGTGCTTGGCAGGAAATGAGCCATCAGGTGGGAGAGAAGAGTACAGCAATTCCATCCAGATGAGATGCAAACAGAGGAATAAGGGTCCTGGCTGAAGAACAAAACAAAGTGAAAGGAAACAACAAAATCAAGTCCAATGGGAGGGGGCTGGCAGGAGAGGCCGGGAGGCCGGGCCTTTGAAAGTCTGTCAACTCCATATGCTCCTGGACCTCAGAAATATTCTTCTCCTCCTATGCCGTCCCAGAGCTCCAAATTCGTCTCTCAAATTCCTCAGAAGCCGAGGAGCAGGACTGGGGGAGCGGGAGACAGCCCAGTTGGTTGGGACAGGGGCAGTATGGGGCTGATGGATTCACCATGCCCAGTCCTAAATCAACACGCAACTTCAGCAGTCGGGCGTGGAGGGACTCAGGCTCAGAGCTGCTCCCCTGAAAAGCACAATGATGCCAACCGGAATGCTTACGGAAGTTCTAGAATGCAGGGGAGATTTGAGTTAGGAAGACTCTCTCAAGATGGGGCCTGTGGACAAGCGCGGAGGCTGAGCTTCTGACTTCTAAAATCGGGCCTAAAATCTGACAAAGAGTGTCTTTTATCTCCTCAAGATGCTAATTCCCTTCCTGTTGGGTGTCATTCCTGACCCAGGGACTGCCAGGTCATGGAGTGGCACTTTTAGTTATCAGAGGAGACTCCGTGCTGCTCTCCAGAAAGACTTGAGGGCATGGACACCCAGTTAGCCTGACCTGACCCTGCACTCTGCACGCCTGTTAATTATACCTCTCAACTATGCACAATGATGATTTACCCATAATAATTAAAAGTAAAAACATTATTTAGAAATATGTATATTATATATATTTACTAATCAAAGATATTTATTTACTTATTTTTATTCTGGAGTCGTGGGGTACACGTGAGGATTCGCTGCATAAGTAGATGACATGCAGGAGAGGCGTGGGCTTCCAGCAGCCCTCTGGCAGCCTTCTGGCAGCAGCCCTCTGGCAGTCCTCAGTGGTGGTTGTGTGCTCCTTGTCCCCCCCCCTTAGCAGTGGCCAGCGTCTGCTGTTCCTGCCTTTGTGCCCACGTGCCCAATGTTTAGGGCCCACGTAGGAGTGAGAACACACGGTATGCAGTTTTGGTCTCCAGCTGCATCCCTGTTGATTAAGAAGATACGTTTTATAGCTGGGCATGGTGGCTCACGCCTATAATCCCAAGACTTTGGGAGGTGGAGGCGAGAGGATTGCCTGAGTCCAGGGGTTTGAGACCAGCCTGGGCAATTTGGTGAGATCTTATCTCTACAATAAATCAAAAAATTAGCCAGGCATGGTAGCACGAGCCTGTGGTTCCAGCTACTTGAAAGGCTGAGGTGGAAGGATCGCCCGAGCCCAAAATATTGAGGTTGCAGTGACTGTGAGCATGCCACTGCATTCCAGCCTGGGTGACAGAGTGAGACTCTGCCTCAGAAAAAAGGGGGGAGGCTCTGTCTTTATCATGGTGTCACCAAGCTCTCCAGGAGGATACAGGAGCTTTTAGATGAAACTAGGAACAATATTGCCTTGAACCTCTATGGCCGTTTTTGATGCATTTTTGAACTGAGAGCAGAGGCAGCCAACAGAGGCAGAGAGACGGAGATGACATGGAATAAACTGCATCCCTGCTGATGAGGCTGACTTGTTTTTGCAAGACGGTCACAGATCAGAAGTTCAGTGAAGCCTCCAGAAATGCAGCTATGCCCAGACCTGCTGCGGCACTGGACACTCAGATCCACCTGGATGCTAGTCTCAGGGGCTTCGAGCAGGAGACTCCCTTGCTTCCAGGACCTTCCACTGTGCCTCCACGGGCACCTCGCCTGCAAATGCTGCCAGTTGATGGGTCCAGCAAAGCAGAGCCCAGGCTGGACCCTCTGCCTCCAGAGACTGCTTAGCTCGTGGAGATGGAGGCCCATGGGGAGACGGCCCCTCTGTGTGGGCACCATCTCTCTGCAGGGCAGTGGGCTTTCCTGCATCTTTCATGGGGCATATGCTCTGCACATTAGGCCATTTACCTGCACCTGATTATTTTCCCCACCAAGACAGCCCAGGGGAAAACTGACAGCCCAGGGGAAAATCCTGCCAGTGTTAGAAACTCACCAGTCAAACAACTGAGTCCCAGGCTCCATTCCCTCTCGGCGGCTCCTGCCAACCAGAGCCCGTCTCCTGGGTTGGAGGGTCCTTGACCTTTCTTTGGGAAATCCCATCCCCTTGTTCTCCAGATACAGAGTAAAGTTATGGGGGACGCTGGGCCCTGTCCTAATGCCAGTGTGAACACCTGCCCGGCCCAGCCCATCAGAGTGGCCTGTTCACCTTGACTGGGTAACTGGCTCCAGGGCAGGCACGTGACCGGACTCAACCAATCCAGTTCCACGCCTAGGCCCCCAGCAGTGTCCCTGGGAAGCATGTTCTCCACAGGAGACACCAGCTGATGGTGGTGTCACCAAAGCTCCACAGGAGATGCCCAGCTGACGGTGAGGGCCAGGGATTTGGGTCCCCCTGGGCACCATCCTGGCAAAGTGCCTGAATGAACCAGACCAGCGTGACATCCAGGACACCGAAAGCAGCTGAGTCCTGAGTCCTGGTGACAAGAGTGAGCGCCTCATCTGCCCCATGCCTGAAACGTACCCCCCCACAATGTCTGGAGCTAATAATCTCCCTTTTTTTTTTTTTTGCTAAGTCCATGTGAGATGGAATTTTCACCACCTGAGCAGTATTTCCAAAAATGGCAGGTTCTGTCCAGCACCCCCTCCAGTCCCGCATGGATGAGAAGAGTGAGCCCACCCTGATACACCACCAGCTTGAGGTTTTGGAAGGTTGGGATGGGGGCAGCCAGACTCCCAGGCCAGTGCTCTTCCCCACTTGGCTTTATCGCTTTCTGTGTCCTGGGAGTGGGGAGGAGCACTGGCCCGGGAGTCTGGCTGTGTCCCCTAAACTTTCAAAACCGTGAGCTGGTGGTGTATCAGGTGGGCTCACTCTTCTCATCCGTGCTGGGTCGGGGAGCTGGACGGGAGGATCCTGAATGCATCTCCCAAGGCCATGAGTCTTGGCGCTAGAATAATATGTGTCAACACTTCGGGATAATCGGAGGTTCTGTCTCCAGCCGCCCTGCGACAAAATGACAGATGACCTAAATTTTAGAAGTTGAAGCCAAATCAGAGTGACCACGGTGTGCTTTGTGGGACTAGCAGCAAGAGTACTGTTGTCTCCAAAACATGAACGGGTGTAGATTTTTTCGAAAGTGTGTCAATGAAGTGAATCACATGGCAGTCCATTGACTGGTATAGCTATTGTATAGTCCAGTCATAAATATTTTGTTTCAAGAACGTCTGCCACTCCAGTTCTGCTGAGTTCAAGTAAACGAAGGCCCTCGCTGTGTCAACAGATGACACAAGTGTCCAGGAGGAACACTGTCCGGGGAGGGGCCGGAGAGGGGAGGGCAGTTGGCTACACCCCAGCTTCCTCCCTTTGCACCCCTCATGCAATCGGATGGATCTACAGTTCTGGAGCTCCACATGCCACCCTGGGGGGCTCTTAACACAACACAAGTTACCACTCTCCTCCTGAGTTCTCTGGTGCTTTCGGGACAGAGTCCCCACCCATGGACAGCGCTGAATCACAGCCACAGAGGTTGCTTCCCGATACCAGGCAGGAAGGGAATGTCCCTGAGGCCATACCCACACTGAGCACTGAGCGTCACTTTGGCATTTAGTGAATGCTCGTGCTCATGGCCATCATGATCCGCAGGGTCCTCCAGGTTAGTCTGCCACTGGCCCATGCGCCTTGAAGCCGTCTGCTGCCTGCTCTGTGTTTTTCCTGCATGGCCACCTGGCAGGCTGCACGTCCCAGGCTCCTGGGCTCAGCTAGGGAGTTAGGAGGAGACACTGGCCCGACTATGGGGGGCAGAAAGAGGGAGAGCCTGGTGCTCCTCTGTGCAGCCTTGCTGTCTTCTGCAGTGGTGACTCCAAGTGGTTCCACCACAGCTTCCACTTCTGTCCCTTCTTCCATCTAGTGGATGTGGCAGTGTGGCTTCTGGCTGATGAGGACAACCGCCTCTTCACCCACGTCGACTCTCAGCATCTTGCTCTACCAGATTGCAATCTGCAGTTCCAAGTGACCTGGTCTGCATTTTAAAATTATTTATTTATTTGGAGACAAGGTCTCACCCTGTTGCCCAGATGGAGTGCAGTGGCACCATCATTGCTCTTGGCAGCCTCAGACTCCTGGGCTGTAGCCATTCCTTCTTCCTCAGCCTTCTGAGTAGCTGGGACTACAGGCACATACTACCATGTCCAGCTAATTTTTCGTAGATATGAGGTCTCACCATGTTGCCCGGGTTAGTCTCGAACTCCTGGGCTCAAGCAATCCTCCTGCCTCGGTCTCTCAAAGTGCTGGGATTGCAGGTGTGAGCCACCTCGCCCAGCTTGCTGCATTGTGAATCCCTGAAGGGTGTCTGATTTCCTGGATAGACCCCGGCTGAGTCACACAACATGCTCTCATGCTACAGCCCTGCCACCACTCTGCCTCCTCTTCCTCATTCTCAAGGACAGTGCCTGGTCATCCTTGGAGGCTCCGTTCCACCCTGGCCTCCCTTTGGAAGCTGCCCTGTTTCTCCACCCACTTCTTTCCACAGGGTGAGCAGGGCATTCCCTGTCTACACATCTCTTTCACAATAAGTGGTTTGTTCTCTGTCCCTCTATATTACCCAGGCTCGTCTTGAATGCCTGGGCTCAAGCCATCCCCCTGCCTTGACCTCCCAAAGGGATTATAGGCGTGAGCCACTGTGCCAATGCTGATATTCCTTTGTATCATCCCAGCTGGAGGATGATACCATCACATTTTTATTATATAGTACCTATGGCTAATTTGGAACCCCCCAAAAGTAGCAGGATGATGGGTGTGATGGTTGATTATATGTGTTCGTGTGGCAAGACCATAGCAGTCCTCATCTGTTGAGTCAAACACCAGTCTAGATGCTATCACTGCAAACACATTTGTGGATGAGATTGACACTTATGCCTGAGGCTTTCAGGAAAGCAGAACCATTTCATGGGTGGGCCTCATCCAATCTGGTGATGGCCTGAGGAGAAAAGACTGACACCACCGAGGAAGGGAGAATTCTGCCTGCAGACAACTTTGGACTCAAGCTGGAGATCAACTCTCCCCTGGGCTTCTGGCCTGCCTGCCTGTCCTGTGAAGCCTGGGCTTCCCGGCCCCCATGTTGTGTGAGTCGGTAACTTAAAACAAAGTACTCCCTGTCTCTCTCTCTTTCTCCCTCTCTCCCCGCCTCCAGTATCTATATCAATGTCAATATATGTCACCAATAGGATGCATTATTTTTCTTAAGAGGAAGCACACTTTCATATAAATGTCATATGTCTACACACATGTACACCTGTCTTACATATCTGTCAAGCACACTGTCTTCTATGTCTACACATATATATCTGTCTTACATATGGTAGAAACCCTGGGCAGATGGTGGTCTAGAAGAAAACTCAAGATCTCTTTAGACATTATTCTGTCTGGCTGCCTTAGAGTCCTTGAGCCATATCTGTCGAATAGCCCTCTCCAGTTAAAAATGCTTTTTTGCATTTCAAAAATTTTGTTAGAAATGCTAGAAAATAATAAGAAGAAGGCGTGAGGAAGACCACACATGGTCTACAGGGCCAGAATGTCCTGTCTCTGCCCTCGGCAGTGGTTGCTGACCCCTCTGGCTTCTCGGGGCTGAGGCCCTCAGCAGCAGGTTGTTGGGCATGAGGGAGAGAAAGGAGGAATTGTGTGTCCTGAGGCTGTGGCCAGACCTGTTTTAAAAAAGACACAAGCCAAGTTTTGAATGTTTGTGATTAACGGATGCATTGTTGACAGAGTCCTGTGGCTGGAGCAGCTGAGGGCCACTGTCACCGTGGCTATCATCATGGCTTCTGCCGGAAGTGAAACACAGCTGCTTGTGCTAATGCAGCTCTGCCTCCGGGTCGGCCTGGAGCACTCTGGCATTGTTACCCCACATACTTTCAACAACTCCAAAAGCTGGATGCCCTCACCATCCCACTTGTAGATAAGCCAAATCAATCTCGGACACGACATGGCCAAGATGTACACCTGGTTGGAGGAAGAGCTGGGACTCAAATTCAGGGCTGCCACTGACGCGCGGCCACCGCCCAGCACTGCTGCCAGCTCGGAAGAGCCAGGATGACAGGTTTCCTTTCTGCTGCTGGTGGAGGCTGACCATGATCCTCTGTGTTCCATCCTTCGGTCCCTCCAGCCCACTCCCTTCCCTGACATGCTCCCAGCATGGTGTTATGAAGACATAGTCAGCGTGGCTGCCGAGTTGTGCAATCGCATAATGTATCCCAGTCCTCCGGGAAGTCTGACACACCGGAACATGTGTTTAGATTCCTAAACTCGGGGACATTTCAGAGCACAGAGGGTCTGCCCATGACCCCAGATGGCCACACATGGTTTTCCTCTCGTGCATCTGGCCGGGTTGCAGCTGCTGCCAGAGCACAGCTGTTTACAGTGGCTGCCGGGGAGCCGGTACAGGGAGTGTCAGCCTGGTGGGCCCACTTCGTCCTCCCAGAAGGCACAACACACCTTCAGGTCAGGAAGGACTCACTGGGGAGGCAGTGGGTTCAAGGCTCCACCCTGCTTACCAAAAGCTGGGTGCTGGGTGCCCACCGGTACGGATCAGGTCCTGTGGCCATGGAAGTATAGTGGTCTCAGCCTGGGAATTGAAATAGCAGACATGCACTACTCCCCACAGTCCTGGAGGCTGAGGCTGGAATCAGGCATCAGCGGGGTCTTGCACTCTCCAGGGCTCAAGGGCAGGCACTGGCTCTGCCCCTTCCAGCTCCCAGGTTGGTTGTGAACTGGGTTGCCTTACCGGCTCTGCCTCTGTGGTCCCCATTGCTGCTCTCTTCTGCGTCTTTTTCTCTGTGAGTCTCTTGGGGAAACAGTTGCCCCTGAACTTAGGACCTCTCTAGATGACCCAGAATGATCTCCTCATTGCAAGATCTTTTATTATGTCTATAAAGACCCTTTCCCCAAATAAGACAACATTCCCAGGTTCTAGGGATTGGGATGAGGCCACATCTTCTGGGGGCCACCACTCAGCCCACCGTGGGAGAGTATAAGTATGGGGGAGAGAAAAAGAGGGACGCCAGGGCAGGGAAGGAGCCAGCTGTGTCTACACGAGGACTCTGTCATCAATCCAGCCAGCCTAGGCCCCACTCATATTTTGGTCACAGAAAAACACACCACTTCCTGAATGAAATCAAAGATACAGTGACTTCCACAATGCAGGTAAGTGTGTCTGTCACTTGGTTAAGATGTGAAGGGACAGACAGCCGGAGACTATAACGCTGTCCATCATCACCCAGGTCCTGGGCATCTTCTGTCCTTCTGCCTCATGTAACCGCAATGGTTCCGTCTGTGACAGTCAGCCTTTTCACATCCGGCTGAAGGTCCGGGTGAGCTGCACTCACTCTGTTCTCCCATCACCCTTCCCTCCTATTTCATGAGACCTGCTGCGTGCAGAAGCTCTCCCCGAGATGTCCAGGGACTTGTAATAAAGCATGGACATGCAGCTCATGTTGCTTGATTCCAAGAGAGACAGCCTAAATGTCCCCTGGGAGGTCTACAGTGCTCCTAGAAATGAAAATTCCTCATGTGTCTGCCTCCTTCCCACCTTCCCCTTCGATTGTACACCATACTGTGCACACACATACTACCTTTCCCAGGATGGAAGAGGACAATTCTTAAATATTGGCACTGGCTGCCCATCATCTACAGGCCAGAGTCGAAGAAAAGCACAGAAGGTCCTTCAGCCTGGTGGCCACTTCCTCACTGGTAGCTCTGTCATCTTCCTCCTCTAATCCCCATCTCCCAGACACCCGCACCACAGCCACCCTCACACTTTGAGTGCACAGAGACCCTGCTCTCCTGTTGGCTTTAGCCTGAGTCCTACACTGAGTAGCTCCAGTGGAGGGTGCCTTACTCCATCGTGTAACTCACTGTGGCAGTGATGATGCTCTGTGTCTGCCAAGCCAGTCCACATCCTCCTGAGTAGTCACATGTCCTAGTCCCTGGGCACCTCGCTGGGGTCACATGCCTCGCTCTGGCCAACGGCACCAGGGTGGATGTGTGGGGTGTCGCCTCTTGACCTGGCTCTCAACTGTCCTGGGGATTCCCCCACCCTCTGTTGGTTCCCTCACCATCTGGTGGTCAGACCTGGAAGACTGCAAGGTCCCAGTGGACAGTGGTGCCAGAAGATGAAAGGTCCCAGAATGAGCACATGGAGACACATGCCTACATTCAGTCAGAGGCAAGGAAGAAAGGCTACACTGCATGGACCACTCACATGGGGCTGCTCGTTATGGCACCGGTCTGTCCTGACCAGTGCATCCAGTCATGGAGAGGGGGACAGTGCTGAGTGTCTGTTTCTGAGACTTGAACTTGGCTTTTCCAGGAGCTAATCCTACCCATCTTGGGACTTTCATAGCATTTTGTTGTTGTTTCAACAAAAAAGTTTAAAATTATGCTAATTTAGAACTAATAGAATCATATCACAAACTGCTTGGAAAATAAGTTTCTAAAAATCATTCATAGGCCTATCATGAACAATGACTTTTATAATGTTCTCATAATTCCTTTCTCTCTTTAATATGCACAAGTTTTTCATAGCATATTTTTAAATAAAGTCTTTATTCCTATCTCATTTCAAAACTCATTTTGAGTTTTGAGTGGGGTGCATTTTGTATAATTTTATACAGCACTTATTTTCTTTTGTACAATGGCATAAGCATTTTTCCACACTGGGAGAGATTATATAACCATCACCTTTAATGACTATAATAGTGCATGAAATGGATTGGTTGTAATTTAATTGTTCGTCTTCTGGAGGGCATTTGACTATTTTTATTTTTATTATAGAAGATAGTATGATGACTATCTTCATAAATACAACTTTCTCATATTTTGGTTCTTTCTCTCAGGACAGATTCTTAGAAATGGGTTACCAGGTAGGAATACTTTTGAGGTCCTTCCATGATTTCCAAATTGCTCTCTAGAAAAGGTTGCACTAACTTACAGTGCCAAGAGCACAGGGCAAGAGTGCTCATTTTTCACAAGGGTGGGATCAGCAGATGCTGGACACTGCCAGGGGTAGGGGGAGAGGAAAGGAGAGGGAAGGGGCACATGGCATCCTCCTGGACCTGGTCCACTATCGGGGGAGAGAAGGTCAGCAAACCAGGTGAAACCTCCCTGTCCTCGCGGTCCACCTTTCCCATTAGAGAGTAGTCATTGGTGCCCTACCCTCCAGAGCACAGCCTCAGGGATATGGGTGTGGCTTGGTCAAGCTTACCTTCCATCATCCTTCCTCACTCTTCGCTCCATAAAAGATGTTCCTGGCTGGCTTGTGTGTGGGGAAGCCAATGGTGCAATATTCCTGCGTGATGCTCTGAACCCCCAGCACAGCTCAGCTTAACACTTTGCATCCTCAGTGGTAAATGCTGGCTTCCCCACTGCCCATGCCAGGAGGGATGCTCCCTCCTTGATGACCCCCCTGGATCCCAACAGACTCACCAGCAGGATCAAAACCAAAGTTAGACATGTCATGTAGCACACTGGACCCTGGACTCCACATTGATGTTGTGGGGATTGAAGCTTACCATGATGTTGACTGTGGAGTTCAAAGCAGGTTCAGATGAGGCACTGGAAGTATATCTTCTGGCTGGCGGACACAGAGCTTGGCAAGGGCATTGCCTGCTGTCCCTCTCTCACTGCATGGACAGTGCCAAGTGCCAAGGTCCCTCCCCGTGAGAGCCGCCTTGTTGTGGAGAAAGTCCAGCACCAACATGTATCAGAAATAGTTACCCACCACAGACACTAAGTGACCCCAAAATCAGCAGGTAATGCAAGCCATGAGGGCAGGGTCTGCTTCCTTCTGCACCCCTAGGACCCAGTGCCGCATCTGGGGATGCTGGTGACAACACCCACCTTGTCCCGATTGACCCACTTCTTGAATCCTCTGTGAAGTCCTCCCCAGTTCTCTAAGAAATAAATGACACCCATCAACAAGATGTTTCTAGGTTCCACCATTTCCAGAGTCAGGAGAAAATGTCATGACCCCAACGTCAGTCACCAGCGAGGACTCTTCTGGCGGGAGTAACTTTGGGCACATGGGCACTGCGGGCGGCCTGCATTGTGGGTAAGATCCAGAGGCTACAGTGGAGGCTGGCATGGCAACCTCACCACCTCCCGGAGGCCACACTCACACTTCTGCAACAGAGAAGAGATGAGGGCTTTCTGCATGGTCCTCGTAGGCAGGATGGTTTAGAACGGGGTCGACTTTAAACGGTCCATCTGGTTCAAATTCACATACTGAACAGGATAAATACTGCATCATCTCCCGTCCTCTCCAGAACATCAAATCCTCGTCATCGTTCCTTCTGCCCCTAGATCATGTCAATACCAAGGCCAAGTCCTTTTGTGCCTCTTACCCAGCAACTTTCAGACTGGGAGGCCTCACTCTAAGCCTGGAAGAAAGCAATTTTGACGTGAAACCTTGAAAAATACTGTTTTGAAAGGCAAATCACTCTAGTGTCCCTGTAAACTGTGAGCACTGGCTTAGCTAACGCTCACTTCAAGTCAGACCCCACAGCACCGAGGCAGCAGGTGAACAGCAGACACTGGGACTCTGCTACGTGTGCTTGGGTAAGTATTCTACAGCCTGGCTTCTTTTCCATGTAGTTAATGGAAATGCTTCCTAAACTGTGTTTTTTAAAACCCAGCCATGTAGAAAACAGTACAGGGGTTCACAAGGCAACTGGGGTTGCTGTGTGCTTGACTCTCATAAACAGATGTTTGCCACTGTCGGTGTCTTTCCCTCGAGGAATCATCTCCTGAAATCAAGAAGAGGCTCAGCTCTTGGAGAGGGCCAGGGAGACGTCAGGTGGCATCTTGGTCCATGTCCTGAGGACAGGGACTCACTCCCGCTTGCCTGGAAGCTTTGCCCAAAACACAGAAGTTGCCATCTTGGTTTCTTCAGGGAAACAAGGTCAGCTAGCCACCATCCTTTCTGCCTTTGTTTCAACCTCTTTCTATCATCCCTGCAAGGGAGAAACCAGGCAAGGAGCTCACCCTTCAATTCCTGGCTACACATGATGATGAGATTGAGTTCCTAGATGCTCGTGACCCAATCTACAAGCTCGGGAAGCAAAGGTTCTGCTCTTCCTCCAGTCTCAAAGTACCTTGCAGGACATTGGGCCACTAGGAACTCAGAGACATCCTCACGGCAGACCAGTGCCTGCTGGTGTCTCCTAAAACTTCTCAAGTAGATGAGCATTTCCAATGAAAGCAAGGTGCATTTAAAAGGGGCATCGAATGGAGCATGGAAGGAAGCAGTAGACAGCTCCAGGGAAGAGGGAGGGTTATCCTGGATCATAGGTCTGGCAAATATTTATTCAAGGTGCTAAAAAGTAGCATCTCTCATCTTAGAATTACTAGCCAGAGTGGGCTTAGACCATTACTTTGTAAGTAAATATTGCTGTAGCATTCTAAACAGACCCATCAGGCCTGTCACCACCAACCAAATATTTATGTAAGTTCCATGGGGTGGAAAGGTGGTGGAAGGGGCTTTTAACCACAGCTCTGCATATGTAGAAGGTAACATCCTGTCTCTCTGAAGCCCTCCCAGCCACCATACCACCATATTTATAATAAAAAGACAGCACATTCAGAGCGATGTACTATTTCCTGCTGCTGACGCTGGGCTTCTGTCTCTTTGCCATAGAGGAACGATTTCAGAGAGAGCCTTCCATGCCGCTCTGGGAGGGAGTTCCTAAAAACGTTACTGGTGTGAGTTCAGAGAGGAAGAAACTAGAACTCTTGTGGCAATTGTAAGCTGTAGGGAATGATTTGTGAAAATGTAATTAGGTCCTGCTTAGAATACACAGGCACATTTAATAGCTGTTTTCATTTTTTAAACAATTTATTTTGCTCTAGAAATGCCTCAATAACTATTAATGAATTGGAGTCCTCAAGGGTCTGGTCTGACTGCCAGCATAAACACACAGCGTGTGTGTGTGTGTGTGTGTGTGTGTGTGTGTGTGTGTGTGTGTGTGTGTGTGTAGCTGAGTGAACTCTGGACTTTGCTGAGCTCTGGTCAGTCCCACTAGCTTGTGGCCCCGCTGGCTTCTGCAGAAGACTGTGATATGTCTGTCAATACTCTTTCCATTGCAAGTGAAAGAAACAAATTCAACTGAGATGACTGAGCAACAGAAACAGCACACTGGCTTATAGGATGGGAAAAGTCAGGAGAGAGACCTTCAGGCACGGCTGGATTCAGGTGCTCAGAGGTGCTGCCAGAACACTTTGCTCTACTTTCCTCTGTACTGGCATCACTCTTGGGTGATCCTGGTGGCTTTTGCTACTGTTGTGGCTGCAATGAGCCCCAGCAGCTCTGGACTGTGACTCTACCGGCTTGACACATGAAGACAGAGACTTGGTCTAGACCGGGACACATGACTCTTCCCAACAATTGTTGGCTTTGTATGGCTTCTCCTAGAACTAGGGAGAGAGGGTGGCTGGACCCAGCTGTGATATAACTCCATCATTTAAAAGAAGGGAAAGAGGGGCTACTGAGGGAAAGACCTGAGTGAGTCACAAAAGGAGGAATTTGATGAATGGTGAAAATGGACAGGGGACCAGCGTCCAGATTCTGAAGACGACATGGAGGTCCATGTGTAAGCAAGTCGAGAAGACCAGAAGCCATCTGCAGGCCAGCGTCGACATGGCCAGGCCCTAGCTTGGTGCAGAACAGGGAAGGTGGGGAGGTGAACCATCACCCACGTGTGTAGGAGTTTACAAGAGACTCACCACTAAGAACGTTACCAGCTCTGCACA
Source organism: Carlito syrichta (assembly GCF_000164805.1). NCBI lineage: Eukaryota > Metazoa > Chordata > Mammalia > Primates > Tarsiidae > Carlito > Carlito syrichta. Next base: position 46,394 of record NW_007052104.1, on the reverse strand, counting down.
GATGTGTCAACATACCGGGATTGATTAAACTATTGATGTGGTTACTGATGAAGACAATTTGTCTCAAAATGTGGGGCCTGCTTCGACTGAGTGCCTGGGAAAATGCAGCTTCCTGGGTCATGGTCCTCCTTGCTGTGCTATCTGGAAAGAAGGTATCTGTATTTAATATGCTTTCAAGGAGAATTGTTTATGAACTGGACTCTTGATACAATTTGAGGACTTTGGACCTGGGACACATGTTTCCATGGGATGCCATTTGGTATTTGCTCTTTACCTGGCAGGCGCAGCATGAACAAGTGACAGTGGCCCCTGCCGTGACCAGGATATGATTCGGTGCATTGGATGCTAGGCCAGTGGGGGCAGGCTGAGTTCCTGGCCTCCGTTCTCCACCTCTGAGCCACATCCTGGATCACCCTGTGGGAGAAGGAACGTCTCTGCCCCTTGATCTTGAGTTTGGTTGTGTGATGTGTTGGCCAATGAATGTAATAGGATACCATCTTGGTGGAGGCCCTAGGAGACCTTGGAACCTCCACGTTCCACTTGAACTTCCCCCCGAACCCTGAGAGGAGCTTGCCCTGAAGAATGGCTGCATTTCATCCTGGGTCACCATGAACACACTTGGAGCACAGCTCCCCGTATGAGTCTAGAGATGTGAGTCCAGAGCTCCTCATTGAGTCAGAGGCTCCCGTGTCAGTCCAGAACTCCATGTGTGAAGCCAGAGCCCCCCATGTGAGTCCAGAGTCCCCCGTGTAAGTCCAGAGCCCCCTGTGGGAGTCCAGAGCCCCCGTGTCAGTCCAGAGCTCCTGTGCCGCCGATGTGAGTCCAGTGCCCCCTGTGAGAGTTCAAAGCTCACCATGTGAGTTCACCTGGACCCACAGCTTAAAGCACAGCCCCTCCCAGGAGCCAAACCTCGTTCAATTCCCCCCAAAAGTCATTGGCAGATTCACAAGTAAGAGCCATTGTTGGCTAATGCCCATGAGTTTGAGGGCAGCTTGTTGCACAGCAGCGTATGTAATAGCAGCTTACCTGTAGGGTGGGAGGGCATCTCTGGGCTGTGGTTTGGTCTCTTTGGGGCTGCTGTCCTGCCTGCATTGAAGGAAGCAACTTGGAGAGTTAGCTGTTGCAGTTTCATAAGGAGGGATCTTTCTGAGTGGCCTGTGGCCCAACTCCGTGGGAACTCCAAGGAGACAAAGACAAAACCAGTGTTCTATTTCAGTACTGCCACCACCACCCACAGACACTGAGTTGCCTACAATGTGCTACTGGGACTGCGGATGGCAAGGCCAGGGCTCTAGCTGGGCTTAGGGCCTTAATGCAGGACATCCCTAGGTCTCGTTGAAATACCACTGGGGGGATTGCCACAGACTGGCCGATTTCTCTTAGGGCTCACTCACTGAGAAATGAGCTCTTTAAAGTCTCTAAAATTCCCCCTACCTGATTCTACCTACCACTCTAATCTTTACACTCAATAAGAACTCACCAAAGAGACTTGAGGAGGCAGAAGTGGGTGGATGGATGCCACAGTCTCTCCCCACGGGTGGGTCTTGAGGGTTTCGGAACAGCCAGCCAGAAGCTCACTCGACATTGGGTTCTGGTGCTGTGTTTACGTTCAGGTTGAGACTGCTACCCATGACCAGCTACATCATTTGCAGGGCTCAGGGCAAAATGAAAATCCAGGGCCAGTTCAAAAATTACTTCAAGACCGGGCGTGGTGACTCACACCTGTAATCCCAGCACCTTGGGAGGCTGAGGTGGGAGGATTGCCTGAGTTCAGGAGTTCAAGAAGAGCCTGGGAAACATAACAAGACCTCATCTCTATATTTTAAAAATAATAATTTCAAGACATCAACCACAGAGTATTATACCAGGCATGGGGCCACTGTGACTACACAAGTGTCACGCCCAGGAAGCTACACATGTGTCAAACGGTTCAATCCTGGATGGAATTGAGGAAGTTGACCCCACAGACATTCACTCAACAGCACTCATAGTGCTGACCGCTCTCAAGCCTCCCATCGGGCATAGGGATTCACCAGGGGGAAGGCCAACCCCACAAAGCTGCAGGCACCCACCTCCTGCCCACCCACCCCAGGCACTGAATGCCAGGGCGGGCACTGAATACCAGGGTGGGTACAGCAGGACAGGCTGTCCAACTCCCAGCAGCCCTCTGGGCTCTTCCTCACCATCACTCAGAATCTGCCTGGTAGTTGTGAGATGCTTTGAAGGCCATCCAAACTCGCTCTTGGCCTTGAGCACTCATGGCCATCTGTGAAGCTTGCATTGAGGGACTGCAGTAGATTATCCACTGCCGTGGTAAGCCTACTCGGGGCTCAGGGCATAGGGATGTGTGCACCTGACTCCACCAGCGGGAGCCTTACCCTGGGCCCTCACACACCCAGCAACTTCCACTCACATATGTAGATACTTGGTGAGCAGGCCTTCCTCTGAAGTCCAGGCAGGTAGCCGCTTTTTAGCTGCAGAACTCATGGCTGGCAACGGGCGAGGGGAGAGTAGAAGCCCCATCCAGTCTCCCTACAAAGTTGGGGAGCTGCAGCTTCCTTTTCTAAAGGCTGGTTCACTCCCTTGTCATCTTTGAAGAAAACTCAGGATGCTGAGGCCAAGGTGAAAGAGCCTAACTTGTGAGCTCTTGGCTTCCTTTGAAGAATTAAGAAGGAGGGTGACTTGGCAGAGGGTGAGCATAGTCTGAATCAGTGGGTCTCAAAGTGTGGTGCCCAGACTGGCGGCTGCAGTGACCTGTTACAGTTACAGATTCTAGGCCCAGCTCAGATCCACCAAAGCAGAAACCCTGAGGGCAGGAAGTGCAGCCTGGACTTTAACAATGCCTCCGAGCGGGTGTGGTAGCTCATGCCTGTAATCCCAGCACTTTGGGATGTGGAGACAAAAGGATTGCATGAGTCCGCAGGTGCGAGACCAGACTGGGCAACTTGGTGATACCTCGTCTTTATAATAAATCAAAAAGTTAGTCAGGCATGGTGGCATGTGCCTGTAGTTCCAGCTTCTTGGAAGACTGAAATAGAAGGATCGCCAGAGCCCAGCAGGTCAAGGCTGTGGTGGCCACGAGTGTGCCACTGCACTCCATCCTGGGCGACAAAGTAAGACTCCAACTAAAAAAAAAATTCCTCCAGGTGATTCTGATGCATGCTGGTCTGATAACAGACCCTCATTGCCTGTGTTTTAGTTTGCTTGGTTCATCATAATAGAATGCAGCTAAATGGCAGCTTAAACAATGGGATTTTTCTTTCCCATGGTTCTGGTGGCTGGAAATCCAAACCAAAGTGCCGGCAGGCATCTGGAGAGACCCCTCCGTGTGGCTTGCAGACAACCACCTGCTCACTGTGTGTCTCCATGTGGCTTTTTCTCTATGTACGAGCCCTGGTGTTTCTTCCTCCTCCTCTATGAACACCAGTAATGTTGAACCAGGACTCCACCCTATGATGGCACAGAGCCTTAATTACTTCCTTAACAATCCTATCTTCAAAGAAATTCACCCTTTATTTAGGGCTTCAGCATATGAATTTAGGAGACACAATTCAGTCTGTAATACCCTGATACCATCACTCTGCCAGTTTTCAACATTAAGCCTTTTAAGGACTATAATAATAATAATAATGTCCAACATTAACTCAGCACTTCTGTTTGCCAGGTACCATGCTAAGTGCTTTTACATGCATGACTACCTTGACTACTACCCCTACTTTGCCATTTGGGAACCAGGCTGAGAGGTTGATTTGCCAAACCTCACAGCCAGTGACAAAACCAGGCTCTGCACATGGGAAGGCTGATGCCAGACTCTGAGTCCTTAATCACCAGGCAGATAGTAGCCAAGCCCCTGCCAGCCCCCTTGGCTTGTTGTTTTCCATATATACACATTTTATTATTTTACGTAACCGTCTGACTTTCCATTTTATGGACGTGTCATAATATAAGTACACATCCCTGTGTGGTTGTAAATTTAGATTGTTTCTCAGGTTTACATTTTTCCTGCATGCATTGAAGGTGTACAGCATGGCGTTTTGATATACTACTTGGTGGGATGGCTATTGCAGTCTGGCCAATTGGCACATCCATTTTCTCACAACGTTACTCATTTTTTTGCAGTAAGAGTACCTTCCCCCATTGTGCCTTCCTGATGTCCTTTTCCAAAATGAGCTGGCCACGTATGCCTGGGTTCACTCCTGGGCTCCTTTACTGTTCCATGATTTCTATCCAGTTACATAGGGGTTTCTGTGGGACCGTGAGATAGGGACGGGCATTGAAAACATGGAGCAGAGAGAGAAATGCGAGGTCATTTCACAGAAACCCATGAATGCTTACTGGAGGAAGTCCATGTCCTCAGCTTCCAAATGTCTAGAAGCTTCTGCTGGAGGGAGCTCTGCTCTATACATCATCAGGAAGATTTTGGAAGTCAAAGAAGTTCCTCTGATGGAGCTTGGAAGTGTTCAAGAAACCCTGACGTCACTAGAGTTTCAGCTCCATGAAAGAGACAGTTGAGGCCACTAATCACTGAATCCTCACGCATGGCCCAGGTGTGGTAGGCTTTCGGTCAGCATGTGTGGAGGAATTCACGGCCAGGATGCAGGCCCTCAAGCTTCCTGGGTAGGTGGAGCCTTCTTTCTCTTGGCTCAGAATTTTCCAAAGCAATGATTGTGTTGGTTATAGAGAAACCAGTTGCAAGGACACCAGAGTAGAAGACACTCTGTGAAACAGGCAAATCATGGTTAAATGCTCAGGAGAGACATACAGAAATGTTGAGCCTGGCTGCTTCCCTGGCTTAAGGGTTCAGCCTCACAGCTCAGCAGGGGCCGTGACTCATGCCTGCTGAGGAGGCGTGCTGAGGGGTAGGACCTGGGTTCCTCCAAATAGACCACTCCATCCCTTCCACTGGGACCCTAAAATGATGCTGTGGGTCTCTATGGTTCATGAGTGGGATGTGGAGAGGTCACGGCACTGTGTCAGTGTAACATGTGCCCTCACCAAGGGGAGCATCTTGGCAACTGTGCTGAGCCCCAGGCATGTCTGACCACCCGGGTTTGACATGGAGCCATCATATTGTGTAGCATGGTCAAAATAGTGTGTCACTGCCTAGGAAGCCCTCTCTTGCTTTATAATGACCACTAACATCCACTGTATCTTGCTGTGTGCCAGGCCCTCCTCGTAACCTGTGACTGTCACTCCCCCAACTGAGCAGGAAAGGAGCAGGCATGTGCTGGTGACTACTTGCCTGGTCTGTCCCAGGTTACGGCCAGCAAACATGGCACCACAATGCCTGCTCAGGTGTCTGGCTCCAAGTCTGGCTGCTGGTCACATCTGCCTCTCTCACCAGCCTGAAATGGAACTTGGCTGCCAGAGAAATGTGCCCTGTGTCCCCCCTGCCTCAGCCAGCCACAGGACCTGGGGTCTGAAAGGATCCCCAGAGCTCCCATGATCTAGCCTTGGGCCACAACCCAGAGGGTGATTTTATCCTCAGTGGAGTAACCAAGGCTCTTAGGTTAGGGAAAAACAAAAAACAAAAGCATCGTCCCAGTTTATTTTGCTGTTAAACATTGGCTGAATTGACAAATGTATGTTTAGAGTGTGCAGGTCGGCGAGTCCGGTGGGCTGTGAACCCAAACAAGTCCCATGGCCCCATGGGGCTCCTCACTGGGTTCTTCATGGGCCACCAGACTGGGGCCACAGGGCTGCAGAGCCTGGCTATGTCATGCAGGACTCCCAGGCCGGGTTTGCTGTTGGCTTGCTGGAGGTTGTGCCAGCATGCTGGCCTGGATGGGGGCATCTGGAAGGCCCCTCATGCACACCTAGCTCCACTCATGCCCCAAAAACCAAGTCCACAACTGGGAAAGATCCTCCCTGATACTCTGCCCCCAGGGAGATGGTGTCAGCTGTGCCAGGTTCACACTGGTGTCAGGTGAGCTGGGTCCATACAGGTGCCAGCTGTGCCAGGTCTACACCAGTGTCAACTGGACCAGGTACATGCAAGTGTCAGCAGTGCTGAGTCCACACATTTGTACCCCCTTCCTGAACTCCTCTGATGCTCATCTGAGTCCTGGCCTTCATAGACCACAGGGGTGGCTGTCACATATCACACATACTAAGCGGCTGTCTGTGATTGGCATTTGCATCAGAGATGCCTCTGTGTCTCCCAGTACCAGCTTCCTGCTCTTCTGCTGTAAGCAAACCCCTTTCAGCCGGGCATGAGGCAGGCCCTTGGCCTCCCTGGAGGCTAAGGGTGGTCACGTGGCTCAGTACTGGCCTCTGAGAGGGCTGAAGCCCTGAGTGCAAATCCTGAGCCTGCTCTGACCTGCAGGAGATGCCCCCTTCTCCCTCCTGCCAATTGGATGCCAGTATGTGGTGACACTGAGGGCCACATGTAGGAAGGCCACAACGAGGGCAGCAGAGTAACAAGGTGGAGGGAGCCTGGTCCCTGTGTTCACATCTACATGCCTGCATCTGCTCTCCTGAGACATAGGGGCTTAGACAAGCATCCTGGTCTTGCACTGCCTCTTGATGGAGAGTCTGGGCGTGGCTCTGCAGGGTCTCCCAGGCTGCATCAAGGCATGGACCAGGGACACTACATCTCAATGCGCGCCCGGAGGAGGACCCGCTTCCAAGCTTGTGGGTGAGGTAGGCAGCCCTGGGTCCCAGCTGGCTGCTGACCTGAGCCCACAGCTCCTTGTGGTGTGGACCCCCACAGGGAGTCCTTCCACAGCTCAGGCTGCCCAGCATGAACAGGAGTGAGGGGCCAGGGAGGGCGGAGAACCCAGCACAATGGAGTCAGGTCGCCTGAAGCATCTTCTCAGATGGGCGACTCGCTGCTGCATGTAGAACTTGTCAGAAGGGAGTCTCGGTCCACCCTACACGAGAGGAGGTTGTGAGGCCACGGGTGAGGAGGCGTGGGCGCCTCCGCAGAAGTGTCACCTGCAGGTCCTGTTCCTGTGGCTGGTCTGCTCATGCTACGACTATTCTGAGAAATTGAGATCCATAACCGTCTTCTTCAAAGCAGGGTCAGCCTCGGAGCAGCCAAACATGTGTCTAGTTGACACGGAGATGGATTTGCCTCATTCTGTAAGGCGTTTGCCCAGTTTTTGAGGGTCCGTGGTTGGCATTTTCTGGAACATCTCCCCAGCCAAACCCCTTTTACTGGAAATTCTCCTTCCTCTACCTCTGCCCACCTCCCCTTTCTGGAGACTTCTGTGATGTCTGTGTCATAAAGAAGTCCCTGACTCTAATTCAAGGAAAGAAGTGGTCCCGGTTCATTCTGCAGGGATGTGGATTTGGGCTCCAGAAACCCTGGTGCATGTCTCTGGGGACTGGATGTCATATGGCATGAGGATGGTGTTCAGAGGAGCAGAAGTGGGGGATCTGGGGAAGACTTCCAGGCCTTGCCTGGCTCACCCCAGGCATGAGGTGCCTGCCCATTCAAGGCACGTGTCTCCCCCTCCTCCAACCCCATCCCATCTGAGCCGGTGTGAGTGGCTACCGGGGTCTGCAATCCATCCCCAACCCAGCAAGAACCTCATGTTCTGAGTCTTCACCACCCACCTAACACTGCTGATCACAGCGTCCTGGCACCCCACCCCATGGCTCCTCCTGGGAGAAGCCCAAAGGTCTTACGGGAAAACAGCTAGGTAGAGACAGAGGGGCCATGGGGAGAACCATGCAGGGGCATGCTGGGCAGATGTTGGAGGCCGGGGGAGGATCTGCACTAGGGACAGAAGGCCTGTTCTGTCTTGAAGCCCTTGCACTCACATGAGCTTGTCCGGACTCAAAGAGAGTGACTCCATTTGCTCTGGTTACCGAGTTGGTGAAGAGAGCCCCCCATTCCTTGGAGCCATGGGCTGCTGCTCACTCTGAGTTCCCAGGTCTCTCTCCAGCCCCCCTCAAGTGCGCCCCTGCATCAGCTTGTTTACTTATAGGAATTCAGGCCAGAGTGCTGGGGACCTGGTTGCTTAATAGGGAATCCGGGCCGGGGTGCTAGGGACAGGGCACTTCCTTACTGGAATTCTGCACTCACTCCAAGTCACACTCTGCATTCCTGCAATGCCTCCTCTGAGCTGGAGGGTCACTTTGCAGTGGAGCCATTGGCCGCACGAGCCCAGGCGCCCTGCTCGACCTCTGCTAAGGCTGACCCAGAGGTGCCGTGGTTGTGGTAAGCAGGAAGGCAGCAGCCCCCGCTCAGCCGGTGTCCTCACTGCCTCTGGGGCTCACAGCGCCACCAGGCTGCTCCCGGGATTGTTCTCAGCATCCGGGGGCGTGAGTGCAGCAGGAAGGACTTGTCCTAAGATGACCCTGGAGGATGCCAGGGCTCATCCCCATCACTCCTAACCACCTCCCTAACTACCAACTGGTCCCCCTCACTCCTAACCAGGCCCCCTCACTCCTAACCACCCCCTTCACTCCTAATTGCCTCCCTCATTCCTAACTGCCCCCCCCCAGTTGTTCCCCTCACTCCTAACTGCCCCTTCCCTCCTAACTACCACCCACACAGCCCAACCTTCCTCACGCGGCCGTACTTTCTATTTCTGTAGCTTCTAATGTACTCTACTATACGCTGCTTGGTTTTTTTCCGAAGACAGAGTCTTGCTCTGTGCCTGGGCTGGAGCACAGTGACACGATCATAGTTTGCTGCAGCCTCAAACTCCTGGGCTCAACCCCTCCGTCCCACTAGCTAGGATCAGTCATGTGCTACCATGCTTGGCTCTTGTAAAAAAAAAATTTGTAGAGATGGAGTCTCATTATGTTGCTCAGGCTGGTCTCAAGTTCAGGGGCTCAAGGGATCCTTCCACCTCAGCCTCCCAAAGTGTTGGGATTACAGGAAGAAGCCACCCTGCTTACTCGACAGTCTTCCATGCCAGGACTAAAGCTCTCAGGTGGGGACCTTTAATACCAACGGATACTAACAATACCTGGTACATAGCAGGCATTCAACAAATATTTGTTGCATGAATGAATGAATGAATGAATGGGTATATGGATTTTCCTTGAGATGCTCTGACATTCTGACTCCATGTCTTCTGCTGCCTTCCTGCTGTCCTTCCCACTGGGAATGCATGCCCACTCCACTGCACCCATCAACCCCGCTCACCTCCCAAATGCTGGCTCCAAGGCTGCCCCTACAGCATGGTCTTGTGGTTGGGGCCAGGTGTCCAGTGTTCAAGCTCTCACTCCACTGCTTCTCACCAGGAAGTCTCAGTTTCTCTACCCTATGGGGTCACTATGAGGATGAAACAGCACTGTGCCCCAGATGGGTTTCACAAGCACATGCCCTGAGGTTTGGGGCGGGTGCCTTTCTCCCCTTTTGGGCACCACATCGCAGAGCCCCTCTGAGCAGCTCTGCACACCTCCTCCCATCCTAGTCCTCTGGAGCAGTGAGTCCTTGACAGAGGTGCCCCTGACATAATGCCTTTGCTAAAGTGCACCCTGACACACTCCTGCCAGTTCATAAGGGCAGCCCGTGAGCAGAAGGCCTCAAAGCACAGGGATGACACTGGGCAGAAGGCGTGGGGAAAGACTACTGCTCCGAGGGCGGGTGACATTGTCTGGAGCAGGGAGGATGGATGCTGTGATACAGAAACACCAACTGAAACAATCACTCGGCATGGCACTTACGGACAGTGAGCAACCTCACAGATGTTTCAGACCCAAGAGCGGAACCACCTCCTGTGAGGCAGAAGTCTCCGGTTCCAAGCAAGCTGTTGAGGGGCAAGAGTCAGCCCCAGATGGAGGCCATGGAGGCCATGGAGTCAGCCCCAGACAGAGGCCACAGAGGCTGCGGAGTTGGTCCTGGACAGAGGCTGCAGTCGTCTTGCTCCCCCTTCTGCTGCAGGAATCCCTGCAGAGCCCTTCGTGATAAACACCAGTGTGTTTCTGCAATCTGGCTTTTATCCCTTCAAAGGTCCTGAACTGGGGGTGATTAACAGAGCTGGGTATACCAGTAGGATAAACAGCAGGACAGGACGTTGACAAAGCAGCAGAGTCCCACTCCGGCGGTTGGAGGAGATACAGAGTGAGAGACCTGCCTCTTCTGGGACGTGTGACTTCTGCCAGCTGTGAGGGCTCTGGCGGAGTTTCAGAAGAGGGTGGTGACTTGGGATCTCAGGGCAGCAGGGGACAGAAGAGTCCTCTGTGACTCCCGCTCAGGGCCACCTACTGCTTCCCAGAGGGACACAGGCAAGGCCCCCTTGTTTCCCAGCTTTTTGATGCCATCGACGGCCCTAGCAACACCAACCCACTCTCCACCTCTGGATCTGGCTGTTCTGGATCTCCCATGTGAGCCAGGCGTGCGGGGTCTCGTCTGGTTTATCTCACTTGTGTGATGTCTCCAGGGTCCTCTGCGGTGTCGCCAATGGCGACCTTCTGAAGGTTGAATGGTATTCTGTGTGCACTCACATACATCACACGTTCTTCCTCTTCTTTTTCTTTTTTATCTTTGGCTATTTCAATAGCTTTTTAAAATTTTAGAGCTGTGGGGTGCAAGTGAGGGTTTGCTGCATCAGTGGGCTGCCTGCAGGTGAATGTGGGCTTCCCGCAGGCCCTCCCCACTGGTGGTGGACCAGCTCCCTCTGCCCAACCCACCTTCTCCATTCATTCACCCGGGGACAGGCACTTGGATTGCTCCCACGTCACAGCTGTTGTGATGCTGCAGTGAGCACCGAGTACAGAGCAGGTGTCGAGGAAATGCAAACCCAAACTACAGTGAGCATCACCTCCCGCTGGAGAAATGGCCATGTCAGAAAGACAACAGGTGTGACAAGTGCTGGCCAGGACTGAGAAGGGCCACCCTTGCACCCTGCCGGTGGGGATGCAGTGACACTGTTTAACCTCTGAACCCGGACGATCCCACCTGAGTCACTCGATGCTGTATCAGGATGTAATTGACACAAAACTTGTTCTCAAGGGCCACCCTTGTACCCTGCCGGTGGGATGCAGTGACACCATCTAACTTCTGAACCCAGACGAGTCCACCTGAGTCACTGAATGCCGTGTCAGGATGTGGTGGTCACAGACCTGGTCCTCGCACCCTGCCGTTGGGGACATAGTGACGCTGTATAACCTCTGAACCCGGACGAGCCCACTTGAGTCACTTGATGCTGTGTTAGGATGCAGTGGAGAGACCTGGTCCTCAAGAGCCACCCTCGCACCCTGCTGGAGGGGATGCAGTGACACGGTCTAGTCTCTGAACTCGGATGAGCCCACCTGAGTCACTGGATGCCATGTCAGGATGCAGCAGTCACAGACCTGGTCCTCAGGGGCCACCCTCACACCCTGCCAGTGAGGATGCAGTGACGCAGTCTAACCTCTGAACCTGGATGAGCCCACCTGAGTCACTGGATGCTGTGTTAGGATGTGGTAGACACAGAACTGGTCTTCAGGGGCCACCCTTGCACCCTGCCAGTGGGGATGCAGCAACACGGTCTAATCTCTGAACCTGGACAAGCCTACCTGAGTCACCTGATGCCATGTCAGGATGCAGTGGACACAGACCTGTTCTCAGTCTTCTCCCTGAGTGTCAGCAAGGCAGGACCCTCCGTCTTGAAAAAGGCCTATGAAGGGCTCAGAGTATCAAGCTTGGTTAAGCCTTGGCTGCCTAGAGATAGGATGGCAGCTCTGCCTCTTCCGACTGGGGGACCTGAGCCAGCAGTGACCCCTTGGGCCTTATTTTCTCTTGCTGTGAGATGGGATCAAGTCATCACACCCCTCATCAGGATTGTCTCCAGGAATAATAAGGAATCAGCACATTCCAGGCTGCCCTCAGTGAAGGTGGCTCCTAGGGTTACCACTAACACAAATCCACATCCTGTGGAGGGATGGGGAGGGGCCCTCACATCAGGGCAGGGGAGAAACTGGCTCCCGTAGTCCGAGAACAGGAGTCTGGAAGACAACCTGGCTTTCCTATTGAAAAGGAAATGGCGGCTTGTTGAGGCAGTGGAAGTGTTCCTGATGCTGATGGCGGTTCATGCGTGTCAAAACGTACGATACTGCCATTTGAATGTGCGCAACTTACTGTATTTTGCTTATACCTCAATAATGTGGCTAAAATAAAAATAGCTAACTTTCAGAACAGCAGTGGATTAAAGACCATAATTCAGCGACTTTCAGGCAAGTGAGCAAGTGGGCAGATAGAACATGGCTTTTCCCGCATGACTGTCCCCTGGCTTGTTCCTACTGTCCTGCTTTCTATCCCACTCTCCTGTCCTGATCCCTATCCCTCTGGCCCCAGATCTCACCCCCCTCCTCTCTGAAGCCTTGCAGTCCTCTCCACCTTACCACAGGCGCCACTGCCAGGGAGTCCCTAATCCGTGCACACCACTGTGTCTCAGAAGGCGCCTGGGACCCATCCTGTGCTCTTGTTCTGCTATTTAAATAGAGTGACTTCTCGTGTGTGTGGTAGGGATACACTTTTCAAGAGAACAGGTGACATGTCTCTTGTGTTTTGAGCACACGGTCCTTGACAAATGCCTTCCTATGAGAGGGCACAATGTCGAGCTCTGCCTTTCAGGCTTGACTTGCCACCATGACTGTAGAGGAAGGGTCCCCAGCTTTCCACGGAGAGAAGTTGACAGTGTCAATCTCCCTGGATGGGGCGGCTGGCAGCTGGGCCTGGACTCTGCCCCTTGCCTGGTGTGAGGATTCTGCTTAGACCATCTTAGCTGTGTGCATCCAGAATGACTTTTCCTTCACAGCTAAAGGCCCTCAGACCTGAGAGCCCAAAGGCCTAGCTTGCAGCCACAGCATTTAAAACATTTGTTCTGTTCCTTCCATGTGGAACAGCATAGTTCTGAGCTCCGACCAAGCTCAGGCCCAGGCGCAGGGTCTCCAGGGGGTGGCGACCCTGGTCCATTACCCTAAGACCTTTTGCGTTCTGTTTGTGTTTTACTCTCCGGAAGCTAGTGGAGGCAGACATCATGTCTCCTGGAGAAGGAATGGCATTTACAACCCTCTGCCCCTGCAGATGGAGGGGGGTTATCTTGGGATTCCCTGTCAGCATCCTTGGCGCCTCAGCGGCATCTTGGCCTGGGGCCTGGGGAGTCGGCCCTGGGGGGCTGGAGGTTTAGCCACAGGGAGCCTCCGACCTGAGCAGGGGGCCAGAGCTGGGATGGGCAGGATAGCCCTGAGTGTCCTCTTCCTGCTGCAGAGGGCCGCTGGCCTCCCACAAGCCTGCAGCTGCAGCTGTCTCGGATGCTGGGCTCGCTGCCACTTACTGGGACCCAGGCAGGCCTGTTCAGTGTCAGACTGCTCCACCCCCACGGCCATCTGGATAAGGGAAGAGGGCGCCATTGTGCTCAGCCCTGCAGGGAGGTGAGTCGCAGATTGCACCAGGGGCCCAGGAGCTCTGGTGTCTGAAGGAGCACAGACAGCAGCTAAAAACCATGAGGATATTTAGGAGGAAACACTCTTCCCCCAAATAGCCTTTGTGTTTTGTTTTTTCTTTCTTTTCTTTCTTTTTTTTTTAAATCAGGGTCTCACTCTGTCATCCAGGCTGGAGTGCAGTGGCATGATCACAGCTCAACACAGCCCCAAACTCCGGACTCAGGCGATCCTCCCACCTCAGCCTACAAGTAGTCAGGACTACAGGCATGTGCCACCATGACCGGCTACTTTTAAAAAATTTTTGTAAAGATAAGGTCTCGCTATGTTGCCTTGGCTGGTCTCCAGTTCTTTGGCTCAAGCAATCCTCCTACCTCAGTCTCCCAAATTGCTGGGATTTACAGGCATGAGCCACTGTGCCCAGCCTGTGTGTGTGTGTGTGTGTGTGTGTGTGTGTGTGTGTGAATCCCTTATAAACTCATTGTTGACTGGATTGTTTACATTAAAATTTCCTAACCTGGGCTCCATGGTGCCAGTAGGTATTTCTTTTTTAAAAACATCTAGGTAGAGGGTTCCATGATCAAAACACTTCAGGGGTCAGCACAGCCTGAGCAACATAGTGAGGTCCTGTGTCAAAAAAAAAAGTTTTAAAAATTTGCTAGGTGTTGTGGTGGCAGGCATCTGTAGGCTCAGCACTTTGGGAGGCTGAATTGGGAGGATTGCTTTATCCTAGGAGTTAGAGGCTGCCATGAGCTATGATTGCACCATGGCACTTCAGCCTGGGCAACAGAGCAAGACCCTGTCTCAAAAAAACAAAACACAAAGACCATTTGGAAGTTGAAGTCTAGAGACCAAGGGCTCTGGGACTGGCCCCCAGGAACGGGGAGAGCTCACAGCTGTTGCAAAAGAGCCAGGCCTGAGTTGGCCCAGGCTGGGGTCGGGCCCAGGCCAGGGGGCCCAGTAAGTCATAGAGTGGAGATGCCGAGGGAGTCAGGAGCGTCTCTGGCCTGGAGAGCAAGTACAGCCTGAGCCTGATTAATGTCACTCCAGGGACGTGGCCTCCCCTCTTGTCCAGGCCAGGGGAGACTCTGCAGGCAGCTTACTGGTGCAGACCTGCTGTCTACCCCTCCAAAAATGCACACACGCACACATGCATACAGAGGCAGGCCCAAACACACAGACACACACATGCATACACACATAGGCATGTACACACACACAGACATACACAGAGATACACACACATGCGCATGTATGCACAAACACACACAGGGACGCACACACACACGCAGGAAGCATCTTCCTTGCCAGCAGAGTCTTGGTTTTTGTCCAAGTGTCCTCTACCAATGTGGTGGGGGAAAAGCAACAACAATGCTCAGCTTGTCCTAGAGGTGAATACCAGTGAGTCCCGGCCATGACAAGCACCACAGTCCTCTCCCCTCACCACAGAGGGTGGGCATGGTCATGTAGCCCTCATAGATGACCACGATCCCCCCAGGGCTTCTGACAGCATTTCTCCCTGATGAGCAGAGACAGACCCTGGGAGGACAATCATCATCCTTGTGGGCGTGGTTTTCTGTAGGAAATATTAGGACCTCCACAACCACCAAGCACTTTGGGGGGACTGCAGCCATCCTGAAATGGTGGGACAAGGGGGTTAGGACCCCACCCGTGATGATATCATGACACGGTGGGACTAAGTCCAGACCCCATTCCTTGTACTTGTGTTGACTGAACTCTGGGATGCCGACCTGCCTGGCCACTTTGGTTCTTGGCTTCCCTGCAGGATGCTCCACTTTGATAGGACATACCTGACACTCTGGCCTGGCACGCCCGTGCCCCTCCTCTGTGGCTCCCTGGTCTCTTCTGCAGTGAGAATTCCCTGCCACCTCTGACCATGGCCCACGTCTCCCCTCCCCGACCTTGGTCCCTGCTTACCAGCTCCAATTCCACGGCACAGGCAGATGGGCCTGGGTCTGCTCCTGACTCTGGCACGTGTTCAATGTCATCGACATAAAAGTGACTGAACCTCTTGGAACCTTCCTCACCCAGACAACTGACACAGTCATGCCATGGATGTTAAGAAGAAAATGAGATGATGATGAGGACTGCTGAGCACAGATCATGACCGAATCCCAGCACTCCAGGGGTTATAGAGCAAGTGAGGAAGGGAGACAAACCCATGCTCCAGCACCCTCCATAACCAAGTCCCAGCACTCCAGGAGTGCTAAGAGTGAGTGAGGAAGGAAGATAAACTATGTCCCAGCACCCTCCATGTCAGGCCAGGCCCACAGCTACCCATCACTCAAGCAGGTCCTGTATCTGGTAATAATGGAGTTTTCACACCAGTTATCTTCCTTTCTTTGTTTATCCAGGGGGGAGACTCTGTGATTAGAAATTTCTGATGAAGTTTATGTGACTAGGAGTGGACATATGCTCTTCACACTGTTTACCATTACTGGGAGTCAACAGGGTGGACTGAGTGACTGTTAGGAGTTGCTCATTCAAAGGTAGGATCAGAGAGGTAGGGAGAGGGAAAGAGGGAGGGAGGGTGGGGGGAAGAGAGGGAGAGGAAAAAAGAGGGAGAGGGAGAGAGATGGGGAGAGAAAGGGAGAGAGAGAGAGAGAGAGAAGAGCAAGGGAGAGAGAGGAAGAGAGGGAGGGAGAGGGAGAGAGGGAGGGAGACGGAGAGGGCGGGAGAAGGAAGGAGAGAGAGGAGAGAGATGGAGAGAGAGGGAGAGGAAGAGGAAGAAGAGAAAGAGGGAGGGAGAGGGAGAGGAAGAGGAAGAAGAGAAAGAGGGAGGGAGAGGGAGAGAGGGAGAAAGAGAAAGGGAGACAGGGAGGGAGAGACAGGGAGGGAAGGGGAGAAAGAGGGAGGGAGAGGGAGAGAGGGAGAAAGAGAAAGGGAGACAGGGAGGGAGAGACAGGGAGGGAAGGGGAGAAAGAGGGAGGGAGAAGAAGTGAGAGGGAGAGAGAGGGAGAGGGAGGGAGATGGAGAAGGAGAGAAAGGGAGAGGGAGAGAGGGAAGGAGAGAAAGAGGGAGAGAGAGGGATGGAGAAGGAGGGAGATGGAAAGGGAGAGAGAGGGAGAGAGAGGGAGACAGGGAAGGAGAGGAAGAGACAGGGAAGGAGAGGGAGAGACAGGGAGGGAGAGGGAGGGAGCGGAAGGGAGAAGGACTGAGAAGGAGAGAGAGGGAGAGGGAGGGAGACAGAGAGGGAGAGAGAGGTAGAAGAAAAGAGGGAGGGGGATAGGGGAGAGCAGAAGGGAGAGGGAGAGAGAGGAATGTGTGAAGGGCTTGCTGTCTTCGTGGTCCTCAAACCTTGGTACTTTCTCCTGATTATAGGCACCAGACTTTTTCATTACCTTCGGGGTAGGGAAGGGGAAAGAGGTGGGGGAAGGAGAGGGGAAGAAGGGAAAGGAAGGGGGGTAAAGAGGAGAGGAGGGGAGAGAAAGGGGAAAGAAGGAGGAGGGGAAGGGAAGAGGAGGGGAGGAAGCCTCCCATTGCGGCTGCTTCTGGCACTGTGGCCCCAGAGGTGCCTTGACCCTGGAGCATGACATGGGCAGGGCACATGTGTAGACCAAGGGCCCTTGGGCCAAGAGTGTGAACTGGTGATTGTCAGCGTGGAGTTCTGCACATGCGTTTAGAAACTTTCAGCTGCAGAGCCTGTGAGAGGACCACCAATGCCCAGCACACAAGACGACCCCTGCCCCATTCTACACATGCTTTTTCCTCCAATAATGCATCTCAGAGGGTCACATGCAAGGTCAGGGTATCATAATGTTGTACCAATACTCAGCCTAAAACAGGTTACCAGGTACCCAGCATGAGGTCATGCTGGAGAGGGGTTGGGCTATGAGGAGGCTGCCCCCCACCCCTCAGGGAGAAGCAGGGTTGGCACTGCCATGTAAGCGGGAAGAGGCTAGAAGGGATCCCAGGGACACTGGGAGATGCAATCAGGATTTCAGCAGAGGATGCTGGACGCATGCCTCCATGCCTGCTGCCTCTGAAATGCCACTCAACATGGAAGAACAAGGGACTTCAGAGAGGCGGAAGCAGCAACATCCTGGAAGTTGGAAAACATGTGGGTAAACAGCCTGTGATGAGCTGACCCAGGAAGGTCAATGCCTAGGGGGTAGGGGCAGTTACAGTACAGGCCCCACGAAGTTTCCAGAATTAGATGTCTCAGGTGCATCTAGAAGCTGGGGAGGGTGAAGCTGAAACCACAGCTATTGAGTGCACATCTGTTGACCCTCAAGGTCCTTCTCTCAGCCCACGGAGCCAGGGTCAGGCACTCTCATCCTGAGGAAGACAAGGTTTGGTCTTGGAACAGGCACATCACAACCTCTGGCCTGGAGCACACCGGCCCCAACTGGCAGGGGTGAAGGGTGTGATAAAAATAGAGGAGCAGAGGGATGTCCACTGCACATGAGCTCCAACATTGCCTGCCCCCAGTTGGCCCACAAAATCTTGGACATTGGCGTAGTGCGTCCATGTAGAAGGTCAGCAAAGGCATCTTGGTGGAATCCAACCCATTCACAGGAAAGTGGCTGGCAGTTTTAGACTCCCCCAGAAAATGGACCGTCCAGCTCACTCCACAGCGAAGTTCACAGTCAACGGCCCCACCTACCCAAGGGTCCAGTTGGTTTGAGTGCCCCACCATGAACCACGAGCACACAGTCAAGCAAGCATGTGGAAGGAGACTCAGTTCACAAGATTAGAGAGAAAAACCAACAAACAGAGAAGAGCGGGTTGGAGAAAGCAGAGACGGTGGAGGGAGAGAAGCACCAAGAAACAAAGCTGCCATGAATGTCAGAAAAGGAGACACTGCACCATGACATGGGTGAAAAACTATGGAACAAAGAATGTTCAGGGCAAACAAGAGGTCTTGGAACTTAGGAATAGGATCTTAGAAACAGAACACTCAAAAGAAAGATAAAAAGAATGAATAAAAAGTCAGAGAGGACAGACAAGAAAATACTGGATGATGAGTACAAGGCTCCAGCATGGGAGGGGTCCCCAAGAAGATGACATCATCCACATGATGATGTCATGTGGGCTGAGGGACAGGAGTTTCCAGGGCAAACGTCAATTGCGAGTTTTCGGGGCTCGTGTCTGGAAGACACTACTGGTATCTTGACCAGACCCCTTCATAAGGCTGATGAATCCACTGCCATGAGCATGGGCTTCAGGGGCCACAGCCCCCTTCTCTGAAGGAGAGAGGTGGAGGTCAGGCAAGAGCCATGTCTGCTGGGAGGGAGGCATGCCCCACACCACTGCACAGGAGGATGCACAGCTCACGACTAACTGACTTGAGGGGTAAGAGGTCGGTCGCCTCTCCTAAAAGGGATCAGCTATGGGGCACTGCTCGTGCTAGGGACACTCAAGACTCAATGGAAGCTGGGTTCAGCTGAGACCACAACCTCCACTCCCTCCCTAGACTGACAGAGCCTCCCGCCTCCCTCTTCCAAGGTTGACCCCTCCAGTAACACCGTGCACTCGATCCCTGCTTCAGTCTTGTTCTAGAAGAGCCAGACTAAGGCAATAGGAGATGCAGAGAGGATTTCAGAAGCTTCTGGAGAGAAAAGCAGCTTTCATACAGAGAATCAAGATTCAGAATGGCACCAACCTTCTCAGTGCTGGGCCACAAGGGAGGAAGTCCTCAAAATTGCAAAGAAAAACAGCTTTCAGAGGAGGATCCTCCGTTGAACACTCAAGACACAGGAGAGGGAAGGTGAACTGAAGACATGCTCAGAATCCAAGCTCTCAAAAGTCCCTCCTGTGGACCCTCCCCAGAAGTTCCTCATCAAAACAGAGGAGCTGAGAGAGAGTTCGTCCCAGCATGCAGGAAACAGGAGCTGTCATCCACAGGAGGGGCACAGGGAGTCCCAGAAAGAGGGTCAAGGAGCACTACACAACAGTGGTGACCAGCCTGCAAGGCCGGCCCCAAAATACCTGTTCACGCTTCTGAGGTTGGTGGGACATCCCATGATTTGGGGACACTGAGTCATACAACTGGAAGAGAGTGTCTGGGGACAGAGCAGAATGCTGGCACAGAGAAGTAGGCAATGCAAGGTAAGATGGTCACTCACTTCCGGGAAGCCAGAGCCCCATGCTGGGCTAGAGACCACACGTAGCTCAGCCCTGACCAGAGTTTACCAAAGCGTGCCTACATAAGTGCTGCACAGTAGTATAACCAGATTATGACATACCAAGAGAACTGGCAAGTCGTCCTGAGGGGGCACAACTGGGAAGTGTAAAGGGGCAAAGCCTCATTCTCCATAGGCAGAAATCAATGGATAATTTGATAAATTATGCTTGAAGCGGAACAACCTTGAGCAGCAACAGAAGTGCATGATTGAATGAGGTGGCAAAGACCAGGAAAGGGCCCAGGCTTGAAGGCAGGGCTCAGGGAGGGTCCGGTGGGTGGGATGGGTTGCTGTGTTGTTCTGAATGCCTTATAGATGCATTTGAGTCTTTACACAATGTGCAGTGTAGTTCGGATTTAATAAAGAAAAGTTAATGGCTGAGTGCAGTAGATCACACCTATAATCCCAGTGTTTGGGAGGCTGAGATAGGAGGAGCACTTGAGCCAAGAAATTTGAGACCAGCCTGGGCAACACAGAGAGACCATGTCTCAACAAAAAAATTAAAAAATTAGCCAGGCATGGTGGTGCATGCCTGTAGTCCCAGCTACTTGGGAGTCTGAGGCAGGAGGATTGCCTGAGCCCAGAAGGTCAAGAAAGCAGTGAGCTGTTAGCATGCCACTGCACTCCAGCTCAGTCAGCAGAGTGAGACCCCAACTCAAAACAAACAGCAAGTTAAACTTCAAAATGCTTCCAGGGACAGAGACCAGAGGACACTGACCCACTGACCAGATTGTGGACAAACTGGATTAGCACCAGTAAACAGACCCATGATGAAGTTAGCTGACACCTCTATGCTTGAAAATGGAGGAAAATGTGGGGAAAATAGAAGATAAAAGAGAATGTCACAGAGAATTCTAATCTATGAGAAAGAATCAAATAAAATCAGATTCTAGGAGCATAGCACAATGCCTGAAATAATGAGCCCATTAGATGAACCTAACAGCACATTAGACTCAGCAAAAGATGGAATTAATGATGGAATTTATGTACCAAGACTCTAAAAAACAGGTAATTTTCTAAGCAGAGAAGTCATAGGATAAATACTAAAGGAAGAGATTGACTGGTTTCACTACATTTTAAAAGTTAGAGCTTAACTAAAAAACAATTTTAAAGACTAGAATAAATAAGCATGTTTGAGAAAGAGTTCAAAAGAGTCCCTTCACCTTGACAGCAGGCCCTCACTGCTCATGACACTGAACCTATGGGAGACCAAGGACACCAAACACTGTCTGTTCCTTCCACCTTGGTCACTTAAGCACATCCCTCTTAAACACCCTCCTGTCAGGCCACCCTGGACAAGGGGCAGTTGTCAGACTTCGTAGAAGGGAGATTCCCAACCACTATCAGGACCATGAGCACTGGACGCAAAGTCAAAGGGAAACACCAGATATAACAGTGGGTAGAGGGAGCCCAGGGTCACCCATGGGCTCTCCTTGGGAAAGTGGGTGGGTCTCACAGCCCCATAGGCTTGGTTCTGGAAAGCCCTGTCCACCAGGCACAGAGTGTCTTCCTCTATGGAGAGCAGGTGATGAGAACATTTCCTACATGGTCGAGAATAGGAGAGGAAATGGCCATTTCTAGACCTATCTGGGGGTTTGCCTATTCTTGGGGCTTGGGAGTTGCCAGAGAATCACCTCCCTCATTTGATGCATTCATTGCCTTGCTTCTGGATGTGCCCGCAGTGGGATTGCTGGATCCTGCAACGCCCAGTCTTAGTTCTGAGGAGACATCATGCTGGTTCCACGGTGGCTGCACTGACTGGTTGCTGGCTCTGGCATCTGACCAGCCACCACAGGCAGATGCATGCAGTCAGTCCAACAAGCACAGAATCTTGATAAGGCCTAAACTCAAATCAACCTTCAGCCCTCCTGTTGGTGCCACAGACTCTAGGACTCCAGAGTCTGTAACTACTGAGGAAATGGAAACATGGCTCCTGAATTATCCTCTGTCTTAAGTACATGTCTGACCTTGAACTCATCTAAAAGTTATTTATGAGCAGAAACCACATCCTCTGCTCACTCCATCTCTAAAGCCCGGAACATGGTGAGGGTTGAATAATATCTTCTGCCCGGACTTTCTCTGCCGGCCATTATAGAGTTCTGTGATAGAGTGATATTTGCAAATAGAATTATGCAGTACAATATGGCAGTGCAATGTAAAGGATGCTTCCCAGCAAATCCAAACCACTTCCAGATGAACATAATTCAGCACAATAAATTCAAGCCACCTATCAAGAAGAAAATGTAGTATATATCAAGCCTCTAAAAAACAGGTAATTTTCTAAGCAGAGAAGTCATAGGATAAATACTAAAGGAAGAGATTGACTGGTTTCACTACATTTTAAAAGTTAGCACTTAAAAAAAAACAATTTTAAAGACTAGAATAAATAAGTCTTGAAAGTGTGTTTGAGAAAGAGTTCAAATGTGTATTCAATAAGAAGAATACAAAAATGGATAACAAAAATATTAAGATGCCAGTAAAGAAAAGTACATGGTCAAACATTTCAGACGAAGATGTGAATTCTCGTAAAAACCTGTTTGCAAATATTCATAATATGCATAATCACTCATACTGAGACACAAACATCCCAGCTGTCTGCCAATAGGCGAGTGGATACGCACAGTGTGGCATGTTCAGACAACAGGACACCCCCTGCTGGGACAATAAACAAGCCACTGATGCGTGTGACAACACTGCCAGGTCTCAGAGTCATCGTGCTGAGTGGCAGTTGCCAGAACACAGGAATCAGACACACTACCTGGCTCCATGTATACAACCTTCAGGGAAAAAAAGAAACTGCAGGAACGGAAAACAGACTAGAAGATGCCAGAGGTGGGGACACACAGAGAAGGTGGGGTACAGAGGGCATGGAGGATATTTGGGTGGAAGAAATATGTCATATATGTTATATGTAACCACCGCCACAGTCAAGGTGGTGGTTACATGATTATGCAGTTTGTCAAAGCCATATGCCTAAAAAGATCAAGCCTACTGTGCATAAATTATGTCTCAATACACTTGGCTTTAAAAGAAGACCATGAGAAGGTATCTCACATTGCTAGTTATCAAGTGAAAATTAACACAAGGAGGTCATTAAACTATTAAGTTACCATATGTGAGTGATGATATCCCATTCTAGAAAGGTTTCTATTACTCCAATGTCCTCACACGGTGCCGTTGGTGATGGGAATTGGGGTGACTCTTCTGGAAGTCACTGTTGAAACAGGTAGCCAGAGGCATAAAAATTTTCACAAAGATGTTTACCCTTGGACCCAGTGAACCTAGTTATGGGAACCCATGCCAAAGGCACTCTGCAAAATGACATAAAAGCAATTGTGTTTGCAGAATCACTTATCATAGATTATTAATCATTTTTAAAAATTAGAGGGGCTCAATTTCCAATAGTAAGAGAGGGGTTGGTTAAATTATTATGGAGGTGTGGAGGCTGGGTGTGGTGGCTCATGCCTGCAATCCCAGCACTTTGGGAGACTGAGACAGGAGAATTGCTTGAGTCTGAGAGTTCAAGACCAGCCTAGGCAACATAGTGAAACCTCATCTTTAAAAAAATAAAAATTAGCCGAATGTGGTGGCATGCACCTTTAGTCCCAGTCTCTCGGGAGGCTGAGGCAGAAGGATCACCTGAGTACAGGAGGTGGCGGCTGTGGTGAACCGTGATCATGCTGTGTACTTCCTGTTCTGACCTCCCCATGGCCACTTATCAGCTGGGCAACCTCTGGCAAGTGACTTAACCTCTCTGTTTATTTCTCTGTGAAAAGGAGATGCTGACTCTACCTGCCTCGTAGGGTTGTTAGGAGGACCCACATTTGCAAAGTCTTAACTCAGTGTCTGCAAAGAGCTCTCTGAGTGTTTGCTGAATAAAAGAACAGGTTTTCAGAAACACTTTCATCTGTTTTCATCTGAGGATTCTGTGTGGTTTAGAAACGGCCTCTGAAGGTTTCTGGTTTGTCTGAGATCTTTTATCCTCAACTTTCAAATTAGATTTATTTATTTGGGCGAGAACAACCTTGACTCTGGAAGCAGGAGCACTGAGCAGATACGCATAGGACAAGTCAGGGGTAAAATATGAATTCAACACGCAGTAGCTGTGGAAACTTGAGAAAGTGTCTTCACTTCCCAGACTGACACATCAGTAAATTGGAAATAATATAAACGTCTTAGGACTATTGTGAAGACTTTTTTTTTTGAGTGGGGGGTCTCATTCTCCCCCAGGCTGGAGTGCAGTGGCATGCTCACAGCCACCACAGCGTTGACCTGCTGGGCTCAGGTGATCCTTCCGCCTCAGCCTTCTAAGTAGCTGGAACCACAAGTGTGCGTAAACATGCCTGGCTATATTGTGAAGATTATTTTTGGGGTGGGGGGAGTAAGGGTCTTTTTCTGTCACCCAGGCTGGAGGGTGGTGGCATGATTATGGCTTACCATAGCCTCGGCATCCTGGGCTCAGGAGATCCCCTTGCCTCAGCCTCCTGAGTAGCAGGGACGATAGGTAAATGCCACCACACCTCATTGTTTTATTTTTTTTTATAGAGACAAGGTCTCACTATGTTGCTTAGGCTGGTCTCAGACTTCTGGGCTCAAAAGTTTCTCCCACCTAGGCCTCCCAAAGTGCTGGAATTACAGGTGTGAGTCACTGCACCCAGCTTATTCTGAAGGTTAATAAAAGTTCTGTGTAGAAAGTACTAGGCACTTAATCTTTGGGAATAGTTCTCTGCTTGATAAGATTGAGGCTGTGTCTTTTTGCTCTAACCTCCCTGCCTTCAACTGGCTCTCTCACAATCTTTTAAAATCTGCTTGGTTCCAGGGTTCATAAAAGATGGTAGAGGTTTCTTTTGATGAAGACAGTTGAAAATTGTCTTCTTTGAGTTGTTTTGCTATTAACTTTTTTAAATCATGTGTTTGGGCCAGGTGTGTTGACTCATGACTGCAATCCCAGTGCTTTGGGATGTCCTAGCTGCTTAGGAGGCTGAGGCAGGAGGATCACCTGAGCCCAGAATGGAAAAGCTGCAGTGAACCCTGATCATGACACTGCACTACAGTCTGGGCGACAGAGTGAGACCTCAAATCAAAACTAATTAATACATAGATACACACATACATATATAATAAATAAGCAAAATGATGTGTTTACCTGTTCACTCCGCCTGAATCATCCTTCCTATGATGCTGGTGGGATCCCAAGAGTGAGCAAAAATTCTAAAGATGGGTAGGAATATTCAGGAATACCCCCTAGACCTGATCCACCCACACCGTGCCTGGGATTCCTCTCATGCTTTTCTTGCTAATGAGACCCAGTGCCGTAATGCAGATATCCCCCAGAGCTGCTTGTCTGTCTTCAACAGAAATTTTGTGGAAGGTAAGTTTTTTTTTTTTTTTTTGAGTTGG
>NW_007052104.1:3225-21461 GCF_000164805.1 Carlito syrichta | reverse complement strand
GGCGGGTCTCGAACCCGCGGGCTCAGGCAATCCACTCACCTCAGCCTCCCAAAGGCACGGGATTACAGGCTGAGACACCGAGCCCGGCAAAGGTAAGCTTTTTAAAAAAGTTTTGCTATACCATTTCTTCAGTTGAAAATGTGGTGCAATTATCCCTGATTTTCAGCTGCCCAGCACTCTCTCACAGATGTTCCTTCTTAACATGAATTATTTCTTTCTTCCCAATGTCAAGTTTAAGATCTCAGATCCCTCATTTAAGACTATTAAAATCTTGAGCAAGTTGCTCTCTGTGGGGCTTGCTGACGCAGAGTCGCTGTGTTTGTTTTTATGAAAGAATGGCTGTGCCCTGGCCGGTTGCTTCACTCTCGGAATGTCTCCCTGGAGAATTTACCAAACTGACAAACTGCCTCTCAGGAGAGAAGATTCCAGAGTTGCAAGTGTGTGTCTCCTGCAAGTCAGGAGTCCCTGGGCCCCGGGACATCCTCTTCCAGGGAGGCACCCTCAGCCACAGAGTCTTCCCCCAGAAGGCCTGTGATCAGCCTGTGTTGGCTCAGGGCACCACGGAAAAGTGAGAAGCCTTCTGTGGTCACATGGATGAGGAGAAGCTTCGGAAAGTAGTTTAAATGTATTGCAGATTGTGCTCTTTTCCTCGGGGGTACAGTACATATTAGCTATGAACTTGACTCCAAGTCCCTTAGTGAAGAAATGTACCACTGCCTTATGCCATTTGGGGTTGCTCAGTCAGGGCCTACTTTTCAGTCTCGTCTCTTGTGAGCCTGGGAGGCTGGGGCTCTACAGAAGGTACCTTAGGAAGCAGTTTTACATTCCAGAAGGCCATGACTCCAGAGGTCAGCAGGACCCTGGCGAACACGCCAGGAATAGTCTGCAGCACCTGTTGCCCCATCTCGTCAGAACTCCCAACTCCCTTGCACTGGGATGGAGAATGCTGCTCCTTTAAGCCAGTGCCATGACGAGGGAGCTCATAGGGATGGATGCTACTCAGCCTCACAACCCTGAGTACTACTCAGCCTTAAAAAAGAAGGTGGCCGGGTATGGTGGCTCATGCCTGTAATCCCAGCACTTCAGAAGGCCAAAGCTGGAGGATTGCTTGAGCCTGGGAGTTGGAGAACAGCCTGTGCAATATCGTGAGAACTCATCTCTACAAAAAAGTTAACAAATTAGCCAGGCATGGTGGCGTGCACCTGTAGTCCCAGCTACTTGAGAGACTGAGATGGGAGGATCACCTGAGTCCAGAAGGTGGAGGCAACGTGAGCCAGAAACATGCCACTGCCCTCCAACCTGGGTGACAGAGTGAGACTCCAACTCAAAAAAGAGGGGGAGGAAAGGGAGGAGGGGGAGGAGGAGGAGGGAGAAGAGGAGGAGGAGAGAAAGAAGGAAGTCTTGCCGTTTGCACAGCATGGCTGAGTCTGGAGGATGTTATGCAAAGGGAAATAGGACACTGAAGAGCGCGCACTTCCCAATTCCACTCACAGGAGGTGACTAGAAAAGTTGCTCATGAAGGCAGAGGCTGGGGGCTGCCAGAGGGAAGACGGGTGTTAGCTCAGCCATGAGAAGACTCCATTTGCAGGATGAGTGAGCCCCAGGAGCTGCTGCCCTCCATTTGCAGGATGAGTGAGCCCCAGGAGCTGCTGCCCCTAGTGAAGGGGCAGAGCATTGCTGGGTGCTGTAGAACAGCCACAGTGAGGCAGCGGAGACTTCCAAGTGGTGGGTGGTCTGGGATCCTGGTCGTGGTAGTGTTTCCATGGGTGTACACAGAAGCGCACGTTCATCAGATGGTACAGCCGGCCTCTGGGCCCGTGGATTCCACATCTGATGCAACGAACCTCGAATTGAAAATGTTCTGAGAAAATACTTTTAAAAAATACAAAGAGAAGGCAACACAGTAAAACAACTATCCACACTGCATTTCCTGTGTATTTGGTGTTACAAGTGATCCAGAGATGCTTTGGAGGGTACGGGGGGGGGAATATGTGGGTGACATGTAGACACATGCCACATAACACAAGGGACAGAGACACCCACGGATCTCAGTGTCTGCAGAGGGCCCTGGAGCCAATCCCTGACAGAAGCGGAGTTGGGACTGAGCAGTAAACACAGGCAGCTTGTTGCCTATCAGCTCTCTATAACGGTGTTTTAAAACGTGAGTGTGCCTGCGAGTGTGCGGGCCTTGTCAGTGCCTTTTACAGGTCACGTCCTTCGCCATGCGCCACACAGGTGACTTAGGATTGTCTGTGGCTGCAACATTCACGTCTGTCTTCACTTGTAGACACAGACCACTTAGATTGAGCCAGACGTCTGGAAGGGACATTTGTAGGAAAGTGTGTCGAGGCGGGCTCCTGGCAGAGGCTGGAAGACATGGTGTTGGCGCAGGTGGGGGAGGAGCTGGGGGTCCGGGTCTCTCACTGAGGGTGCTGCCACCCCTCTCCCCCCCATGGACTTGGTGGTACTTCCCAGCCACTCTTGCCCTCCCTTCCTTTTTTTTTTTCTCTGCAAAAGTCAGATGGATGGATTCAAGCTATATTTTAGGCTGGGTCAGTAGCTGTTCACTGACTCCCTTTCCGCGTGACATGCAGTTCAGCCTCTTTCTCAACGTGGCCCAAGTTCCCTGAGACTTGTGCTCGCCTTCACTCCATCCTATGTGCCCACTCCACGTGCTTGAGCCTGGGCCCCCACCACTTCCCCCAGTTCCCACTATGCACCAGGCCTCTGGGATTCTCTGCTTCAGACTCCAGCTCAGGCCCTTCCCTCTCCAAGGTCTCCCTGACCTGACCCCAACCCTGTTCCATACTGACTGTCCCTCATCCTTCACATCACAGTCCAGATGCCACTTCTTCCAGGAAGCCTTTCCCGAGCCTTCCCAAGGACTGGGTTGACTGGACCCCACCTACCTCTGGCCTCCCGCCATAGCCACATTCCCCGTTTTGTGGCATCCCGGTCTACCACCCTAACCGAGTCTGTGTGTCAACCTGTATCCCCATGGGACTGTAGGTGCCACAGGGGCAGAAACTCTCTCGATATGGTTTGGCACTGTACCCTAGGGCCTCACCCAGACCCTCCAACGTAGCAGCTGTTCAATACACACGTGTTGAACGAACGAATCAGTTGGTCGGTTGGGGGAAACATGCTGACCCCATTGCAGAAAAGGCCCTGAGAAGGACACGTTGTCCCCACATCCACCACATGGGAAGCCTTTGCCTCACTGCAAAATGTAACAGGAGGAGAGTGTTGCCAGGTTCCCCATCTCAAATCCCTGCCGTTCACCCAACCTTCCAGCCAAATGGTGTAGTTTAGCCAGCTACACAGCCTCTCTGAAGTATTCTCCTCCCTGTGACTGAATAAGACAACTTCATAGTGCAGCTTGTCTGTGTCCGAGAGTTACCATGAGGACCAGGCCCCGCTTTCCTCCACATCAGCCTTCACATTTAAATCATCAGATTCAACACAGCCCCACGGGGCTCGACGCAGCCTTGCCAGAAAACCTACTTCCAACGCACTTGACAAGCCACGTGTGTCCTGGGTTTTGAGGATCACGGTGGTATCTTTCCAGTCTCGTTGCATGATGAAAGACAGACCCACACTGTCACACACAGGCTCAACAACACACATGTTCTTTTACAAACTGAGCTGAAATCTCACCCAGCTGCCAAATTCATATTCGAATGAGATGACAAGAAACTATTTCCCCAACGCAATCATGAATCAGTCTGTGTCAGGCAGAACTGTGCACCACAATGCCCTTCTTGGTTGGAAAGAAAAACTTGTAAGCTGGACGGTTTCAGAGAAAAAAATTGCTCCTGGCTGCAGAGTGAGATGACTATGCAGCTGACCAAGAAAAACACAAGAACACCCCAAGGATATGAAGGGCCTGAAATCAGGAGGGCTGCATTTTGAGAGCCAGAGAGCTGAGCTGTTTCAGTCCCTTAAGATGTGATGCAGGCATTAGTCAGACATTTCCAGGATCTGTGCTTTGGGGGAAACACGCTGGTCCCTTGCAGAAAAGGCCCTGAGAGGGACAGGTCGTCCTCACATCCACCACATGGGAAGACACAGTGTTGAGGGCAAGCTCTCTCCACAAGCCCTAACTCCACCACAGTGCCCGGAACTGTGGAGAATTCTATGGCTGTGGGAGATAGCTCAGAGATGGGATGGTCAAGGGAGTCTCTGCCCAGCCCCGCCGTGGTCAGCAGCCATGGCCTTGCCCTTCCAGCTCTCTGGGTTGAGTGAAACCCTAAAAAATCACCTACTTTCCTCTGCACTGTACCCTTTGCCCCTCGTGCTGCATGGGCGTTAGTTTGAGGATGTCAAGGAACATGGGTGACTTGCAGGGAAGGCTGGCATCTTAGCTGAAGTAATAGTTGCCTCTCTAACACAGACACTGCAAGCTCTCGTGACTTAGCACAGTGGCAGTGTTCAGAGGCCATTCGTCTGGGTTGGGCGAGGGGGCCATGCGGATACCCAGGGTGATAGAGGCTCTGCCTCCAACAAGGGCTTCTGGAGTCACCTGGACGTGAGCGTCAGGCAGCCTGGATGAAGAAAGGGTTTCCCTAGGCTGGACTGGAGGTGGCATAAGGCACTTCACCCATAGAGTTCACACACTCAGCCCCATATAACTACAACGGGTGTCAGGCCAGTGGTCTGACCATGGGTCCAGGAAGTGAAACAGATAGGTTTTGGGTGACATGCATCCCTCTCAACCACTGCCCAACATTTAGTCACCAAATATTCATTTTCCTGGTCCTTCCACAATGCCAACAAGCACTTCCCTGCCCCCAGGGAGTCAACCCAAAGCCCACTGATCACTTTATAAGCCAGCACCTCCGGGAGATGCAAGCCCCTCTCTGTCTGTCACATCTGGATGCGGCCCCTTGTGACCCAATCATCCTTGAGCAAAATATCACACGTGTGTGCGTGCACACATACACACACACACACACACACACACACACACACACACACGCACACACACAAGCACATAGTGGGGAGCAGAGATGGAACCACCACAGTGAAGACTCCAGTCACAAAAAGGAAGTATGGGGAACAGTCATTAATCTTTAGGATACCACACGATTGGAATCCTGGGGGCAGACATTTTGAAAACTCTGCTTTGTAGCTTTCTTGATGAGCCCCTGATTCTGCTATGAACTTTAGACCGATCTGTCATTCTTTACGACACACGGTTCCATCCTCTGGGACATGAATCCTTCTCCATCATGACCTACCTGGCTATACCTGAAGTGGGCATTGGCAAGCACACCCTCTTTAGGGATCAAAACATGTTCAAAGATGGAAAGCCAAATGTTGTTTTAAGCCTCAACTGAGAAAAGGCTTTTTTAGGCCAGGTACACATGACTATTTTTACCATTTCCCATATAATGCCAAGGCTTTAGAAAACCCTAACTCCCATTATACCCTTTATAACTTTTGCATTAATATTGTTGTGCATATTAATTCCATGCATATATTTTACAATTAATATTTAGTCAATATTCATTTATATGTATCAACATGTGGATAGCAACATTTCTGTTACTCTTTCTTCTTGTAATTCTAGTTTTCCTCTGGGATCATTTTCCTTCTGCCTCAAGAATTCACTTTAGAATTTATCTTATTGTGAACTTGCTGGAAACTAAATATCTTATCTTTGTCTGTAAATGCATTCTTTTCCCTTGATTTTTGAAGACTATTTTTTAATGGGTATGAAATTGTGGGTTAACAGTTATCTCCTTTTGGCATTTCAAAAATGTCCTTTCATTGTCTGGAAGTCGGTTGTCAGATTTATTTTTCCTTCTTTGAAAGTAATGTATTTTTCTCTAGATTTTTTTTTTTGAGATTTTTATCTTCTTCTTTATTTTTCAGTGGTCTACTATGGTGTGGCTTTCTTTGTATTTATTCTGCTTGGATTTTTCAACACTTCTTGAGTCGTGTGTATCTTTCATCTTTTTTTGAAAGTTTGTGGCCATTATCTCTTTAAATACTGTTTTTGCTCTATTCTCTCTGATCCATTGTTTCTCTCTACACTGGTACTCCTGTCACCTATGGGCCCCACATATCCCAAAGATCTTTCTTGTCATCTTAATTCTTTTTACTTCTCTGTGCTTCTGTTTAGTTATTATTCAGTTGACCCATCTTCTGTTTCATGAATCCCGCCTTTCACCACATCTAATCTGCTGCCAGGTCTGGCTAGTGAGCTTGTCTGGCATGACTGGTATTTTGCTATGCTCCTAGAACATGACTGTATTTGATCCTTTCTTGTGGAGTCAAATTATCTGTGAAATTCTCTTTTATCATTTGTTTTTCCCTCCTTTTCCTTCAATTTTATAAATATAGATGTCATCATTTTTTTCAAGTTCAGGTCAGCTAGCTCCAATGTGGGTCTGTTTTTACTATCTGTTTTACTTCATTATTTTTTATTCTTGCCATTCTGTCTTTTGGCATGACTAGCAATTGTTTTAGTTCAATAAAGAACATTGAATATAAAGGATATAGACTCCAGATGATGCCTTCCTCTTTCGGGTGTGTTTGGCCTTCCTGTTGGGCCAGTGAATGCTGTGTTATAGCAAAGTTCTGTTGCAACTCTCATAGCTTTACTATAGCTCTTGTTTGCCTTGACCTTTAGGATTTTCAACTGAGAACCTAGAATGTTCTACACAGTCCTCCTCCTGGCAGATCCTCAATGGTGGCATTTTCCTTGCAAAATTGCCAACATCCTGCTCTGATTTTCAAAAGCCCTTTGCTAATACCTGTGACCTCCCATTCAGCACAGCTTTCCAATTACACAAAAGTTCTGAGGGGAAATCTGGCGGGAGCTTGAAACCTTGAATTCTCTTCTGAAAGATGCAATCCTCTTCAGGAGCACACCTGAAGTTCTCAAGCCTTCTGCCTAAGCCCCAGTGTGGTGAATGCTCCCAGGGTTAAAGCTAAGACAGATGTCAGCTCCACTGTCTGAGGTCACTGCCTCTGGAGTCTTAGAATATGATGGTTCTTGTCTCATCAGCTCTCTATGCCTCCAAATCCCCTGGGAGATCTTTGTGTGTGTGTGTGTGTGTGTGTGTGTGTGTGTGATTCTTGCTTAGAATTATTGTAACCGACAAATAAGAATTGCACACACTTATCATGTACAGCATATTTTGAAATATGTACGAATGATGGAAAGGCTAAATTGAGCTAATCAACATATTCATTGGCTTGCATACTGATTTTGTGTGTGTGTGCTAAGAACATGAAGTCTCTCAGCAATTCTCACTAATACACTATATTAGTTGTACAAGAGATTGTTTGACCCTGCTTCTCCTATGAAACTGACATTGTGTATCCTTGATAAACATCTCCCTGGCCCCAAGCCCCTCCCAGCCCTTGGTGGTCACTGTTCTATGAGTTCAGTCTTTTCAGACAACACGTATGAGTGAGGTCATGTGGAATTTGTCATTCTGTGCCTGGCCTATTTTACTTCACATAATATCCTCCAGGTCCATCTCTGCTGTCACCAGTGACAGCATTTCCTCTTCCTTTCCATGCTGCACAGCACTTCAGGGTGTGTGCATGCTACATCCTCTGTCCATTCATTCCTGGGTGGACACCCAGGCTGACCCCACAACTTGGCTATTGTCAATCATGCCACAATGAACAAAGAGTGGATTGCCTCTCACTTTCCCTCTCTTTGGGTAGATGCCCAGCAGTATCTGGGCATCACTTTCCCTCTCTTTGGGTATCGCTTTCCCTCTCTTTGGGTAGATGCCCAGCGGTGGGATTGCCGGGTCTGAGGACACTTGATTAACATTCAAGTTCTTGGCCTCATTTCCAAAGGATTCTGAGAAGGCAAGACAGGTGGGACAGAGTCCAGGGACCGGTCAGGTGGCATGGGGCAGCTGGGCCAGGACCCACCTCTGTCTGGATCCCACGGTAAGAACTTGCTGCTGTGGATGCAGGTGTGGCGCTATCTGTCTTCACCTCCCGAAGCTGTCCCCAGGGGCCTGCCCAGAATGGGGTTGACCTGGCGCCAGCACCTGTGCCTTCTCAGGGCCTTGAACCACCAGCGTTAAGTGGGCTCCCACATCCTCACTTCTGGAGAGGCTACCCCCAGCCGTTGCAACTGAAAACCTCAGCCAGCATTTGCCTCCTGCAAAAGCTCACAAATGTTCTTCCTCTCACTGGAAGGACGTCAGCAAACTCCAGCTTGGCTCTTCTCCCTCCGGGGCAGGAGAACAGGTTTGAATGAGGCCCATGGGGTCCTCTTTGAGCAGTCAGCTGTCTCTTAACACATGCCTTTGTCTTAGCGTGGATCAGAATTTTGGTGTTCCAGTATTTTTTCCCCTGTTTCTGGAGTTTTATTCTGAGTCTGTCTGTGGTATCCCTGCAAAATGTAAATCTGCGGAGATGTGAGCCCTGTTGGTAAGAAGGAATCAGCCCCACCACCCGACTTATGTATTTATTTATTTATTTACTTGTGTGCGTATTTATTTATTTATTTATTTATTCATCAGTCAGAATTACACTCTGGACCAGACCGGAGTGCAGTCACTGCAGCCCTGACCAGCTGGGCTCAAGCAATCCTTCTACCCAAGCCTCCCGAGTAGCTGGAACCACAGGCGTGTGCCACCATGCCTGGCTAATTTTTTGATTTATTGTAGAGAAGAGGTCTCACCAAGTTGCCCAGGCTGTTCTCAAACTCCTGGGCTCAGGCAATTATCTCTCCTCTGCCTCCCAAAGTACTGGAATTACAGGCATGAGCCACTGCACCCAGCTGCCACCTGACTTTTTGTAAGAGAGGCAGAAGGATTATCTCTCCAACACTTGCAGCGAGAGCATTCAAACCCATGCAGGTTTTGGTACATGCCACAAGAGGGAAAACAACATCTTGGAGGCGCTTGTCCGGAGGCGTGTAATTCTCTCTAGTTGGGGAACCCTGTGAGGGAAATAACGAAGAGCTGTGACTGTCTGAGTGTGGGCCTGAATCCAATCAGGCCAAACTGCTCCTGGTATCCTAGTGCATCTCCGTGCCTAGAGATAACTTGCAGCTCTGTGTCACACGGCACCAGGCACCAGTGTTTCTTGACTTCCAGGCCTGGGAACCGCATGAGGAATTACCAAGCAGGAAGTAGGATGTCTGCCGAGAGGCACGAGCTGAGGCCACCTGCATCTCGTTATGGGTATGACTCATAGGCCCTCTGCTGTGCCCCTTGCCTCATTTTTTCCACAGGGGAATAAGGAATTGCGGCTGGAGGTGTCGTCACGGGCTCTTCATGGAACGTTCTTTCTTCCCTGGTATATTTCTATGCTTGACCAGATGCGTTCTTACAAGCCCAACTCCAATGCACCCTGAAGTGCTGTGGTGCTTGGTCTGACCTGAATCCTCCCTCAAGTCAGGACGTGTCATGTTTGAGGTCAGTGTCCTCAGGGAATTCTGTGCAACTTTGGAACCGCGGATATTCTGGAGCATGACTGACCCTCAGACAGGCCTGTACAGACAGGGGCCCGCAGACCCTTCTTCTAAAACATCAGTTTGAATAATTTAGCTTTAAAATCAACAAGGGCCCACCCCAGTGCTGTTGCTCAGTGGGAGGCCTAAACTCTTGTCAACAGTAAGAATAATTGCTACATTTAGGGAGCATTTTCTACACAGAGGCTTGATGCTGACTCAACACTTGACTTTGCGAAGTCTCTTCAAGCTTCATGACATTCCTTTTAGTTGGCTTTGGTGTCCTCATTTTACCAATGAAAAATATTTTATGGATTCTAAGTTACTCACCAAACACACCTGACGAGGCCTGGGCTAAACCAGCGACCCCCCAAGTGCAGTGAGGCATTGCCACGGCACAGCGGTCCCCTGGGGAGACCATAGGCGTGGCCTCATCTCAAATGAGGCCAGTGACCTCCCTTCAGCTCTAGCTCCTCTCACAGTCAGGGGACACAGGCCCAGCATGTCCAGATCTCCCGATTTTCAAAAAAAGAAAAGCAGAAATCCAAGTTTTTATGTGAAATTGAAATCTTATTGTTAACTGTTGGCAACTATTAAAAAGTCTTCCAGTTCTCTGCAGCCAAACAAAACACAGCTGTGGCTGGATACTGCTGTGGCTGCCAGCTTGCAAACTATGTCCTCTGTCCTGGGCAGTTGGGAGTCAACTGGGCCCTTTGCTCTCTTAAAGAAACATGGCACCTTCAGTCAGAGGCCAGAGTGCCTTAAACGATCATTCAGGGCCCCATGGCATGACTTGACCATTGCCACACTCTGTCCGTCAGAAATACAGATGCCTCTGGCTCTCAATAATATTCCTGCATGATTTGTGAAATCCCTGGCCTGAGAGACTTGAGGGGTCCAGCAGACATGGGTGCCAGGAAAGAAGAAGGCATAAGAGAGAAACAAAAGACGAGAGCAGCCAGCCCGCTGAGCTGAGCCAGCCTGCCAGGTCCTGGTCGCTGCCTGTTTTCCCCATTTGGACCCCAAAGTCCTGCGTCCAAGCCCACTCTGCTTTTCTGATTCTCCCCTTGGGGGAGATAAGGACGACCCCGGCCCCCCCGGTGTGTTTGACATCAAAGGCCACTGGAGGGTCCTGATGGGCTGGATTGTCAGTGCTGTAAATAAACCATTAATCACTCTGCCCGTTCACCACACACTCTTCCCAGAGGGCGTGAACTTTCTCCAAGTCACTAATACAAACCACATCTCCTGACCAAGGGGAGGCAGAGTGGGTGTCAGAGCCGGAGTGCAGGCCCCCTTGCTGACACACCATTACTTTCCTTTTAACCCCACGGGTCACTGCTATGGCCCCAGCAGATTGCGAGTGGTCAATTAAAAGAGAGGTGGTTGAGGGAAATTCAACAAGTGAAGCCACAGACCTAGAGCATGGATACTCCCACGTCAGCCCTTCCTAAACTCCCCACCTCCACAGCAGGGAACCAGAGGAAGGTCACAGGCACACAGATGACATTGGTGATTCTGCCACTGACCCAGAGCAACAACCCTGTGGTAGACCCTTCATGGTCTCATTTCTAAGACTTGGAGCCCAGGGAGGAGGTGTAAAATGCTCTTCCAGAAAAGCCTCTCCTCGCTTGATAAAATTGGGGGCACCTGACGGGTGGTCTCGCTTGACTGAGGCTCCCCACTGGAAGATTCGTCCAGCGAAAAGAGAGGCGGGGTCTTGGCTGTCATGCATTCTCCTTGTGGGAGCAGGCAGCCACTAAGCAAATGGATCAGCTTCGAAGGTAAAGCTATAAAGATCACCAAACGGGAAGGAGGTATGTGTGTGGGGATGGGGGTTGCTTTAGTACAGCAGGAGGTGGGAGCATTCCCTCACTCTGCAGCTAATATGGGGGCAGGTGCCCATCACTAGAGACGCAGGAGGACCAGGGTCTGTGTCTGAATGGCCTCATGGTCCAGCTGCAGAGACGAAGTCAGCCTGGAGTCCTTAAGAAATCAGGCACTGGTGCAACCTTGCAAGCATGGGGAAACAAAGCCCGGGACAAGCTAACATGAGGCAGGACAGGCCTCCCAGAAAGGATGAGCCCTGGCAGCTGGGAGTGTCCACTGTGTACCTAGTGTGTGAGGGGAAGAGGCCTGAATTCTCCTGCCCATACTCTGGGAATGGAATCGGAATCCAGTCCAGGCTAAGTTCCCCAAGTGGAGCCATGAGGCGGGGAAGATAACAGGGTCCAGCCTGAGGTCAGATTTGGAGGGGAGGGTGGAAAGGGAAGAACATGCACTCCAGGTTCCAGAGGCCTTCCTGGCCTCCAGTGCACCTGCCTCCCTTCCCATCTCCAGCCGCTCCCCACTCCCCAGTCATGTCAGCCTCCCCTCCCCATCTCCAGCCTTTCCCCCTGCCCCAGCCACTCCAGCCTCCCCAACAGGCTCACACTTGTGCTGGGCACTTGGTGTTTGCTATTCCCCAGAATATACTGCTTTCCCATCTTGCCTGTAGGGTTCCTTCCTGGTCACTGGGTCGCTCTCCTCAGCTATCTCCTCCTCAGCACAGTCTGTCCCCAAGTCCCTCCCCCCACCACCCTCTGATGTACTTTCTGAGAGTACTTGGCTATCTGACCTCGTTTGTCCCTTTGTTTCCCCAGCTATTGTCTGCTTCCCCCCTGGGTGGGCTCTTCTTCCTGCCGTGTGCCCATTGCTGAAACACCTCCTGATACCCCGCGAAGTCTTGCTACATTGGTCCATCTGGTCAGTACCTGCTCCGCACCCAACTTTGTACTGGTCCCTTGCTG
Organism: Carlito syrichta; assembly: GCF_000164805.1. Lineage (NCBI taxonomy): Eukaryota > Metazoa > Chordata > Mammalia > Primates > Tarsiidae > Carlito > Carlito syrichta. The sequence continues at coordinate 9,236 of NW_007052104.1, read as the reverse complement.
TTAGAAACGATTTTGTGTCCAGTCTTCACCACCTATGCAGTGGGTGTTGTCATGTTCATTTTACAGATAAGGAGACTGAGTCCCAGAAAAGCTCATTAACTGAACCCAAATCTGTCCAACCCTAGTGTCTATACACTTTCTCCTTGTTACCTTCTTCCTCTGGGGAAGACAGGAAGTGAAATCAGGGACAGAAAAGATCCAAGTCAGGCTAGAATTCATGTGTCACAATCAGGAACAGGAAAGTCAGTCCAGGCTCAGCAAAGCCCAGGAACCCCTGGGGTCAAGGTCAGCATGAGTGAGGACGGTGTCCCACTCACATTCACCTGCTGGCCTGGGGCAAGGGTGGCAGGGAGTCACCAAAAGAAGGAAGAGTGGTGACTCTCACATGTACCTGCGCCAAGGGACTGGGGGCAGCCGGGTACAACCCTGAGTGTGCCCAGGCCATAGCCATCTCTGCAGCTTGCTCCCAGAACTTCAACTTAAAGAGAATAAGCAAGGGGGGAAGGCACTTCAGCAAGTGGAGCTTAGATCATCAAGGTGACACCTTGCCACATTCAGCACATGGAGCTCGAATCATCGTAGGTGGCGCCTTGCCACATTCAGCACGTGGAGTTCAGATCATCATGGGTGCGCTTTGCCACATTTAGCACGTAGAGTTCAGGTCATTGCGGGTGGTACCTTGCCTCAAGGCGGATCGAATGAAAGTGGATGCGTGACAGACAACCTTGTAAAGCAAGATCCGCCTGGGCTGGCCTAGCACACATGTCCAGAAAAGGATCAAGAACCAAGCCTCACCTTGGTGGAGCTCAATCCAGGTGGAAATGGCTGTTGAGAAAGATCCCAAGGATCAGGCAGTCCTGCCAGCAAACCCAGCCTGAGCACTTGGCAGTGTCTGGCAAGGGGCAGGAGGGCAAGGATGCCCCTTTACCACATGTTTGCTGATCCAGCTGCAGAATCACACTGGCTTCCCAGGAATGATCTGCCATGGAACGGCACCACCAGCACTGACTTTGGCATCCGGGCTTGGTGCCGGCCACCCATATCACCTGCATTACACAGAAACCACCACACTGGCTGCCTGAGTTTTTGGAGAGATGCTGCCACAGTAATTACTGTGTACCGTGAGTTGTCACATGCTGGTATTGCCAGGGAGTTTAGTATATTATATTCATCCACAAGCAAGCGTTATCACTTTCATTTCACACAAGAGGCTAAGAAAGCTGTCCAAAGTCACAAAGGGTGAAGCCAGGATTCAAACTCAGACCTGTCTGATTCCAAATCCAGGGCTCCTCAACCACACCAGCGGCTCTCAGACACCAGTCAACACCCGGGGTGAGTCCTTCACTGATTCATGACAAATAAGAAAACTGAAGACAATATTGTACTTTCCTTAACTCTACATCATCTATTATAAGACAAATGGTGGTTTAATGATACATCAGCGGAGGAGAAGGACAGCCATGGCGAATGTACATGTTGATTAGGAGAGTTTGGATAGACGGTGATTCCAAAATGGCGCATGTGTGACTAGGGTGTGACACCAGAACCGAGGAAGTAAGAGCGTGTTAGTGTCAGATTCTGTCATAACACAAGAACTATGCGTTTAGTCTACGTGTCATTCCTAGTTTGGAAAGTTAACTCTTTATAAAATCATAGGATCATAGATGACAGTTGCTATTTGTAAAAAATTAAAACTGAACATCCTCTCTGATCTCTTTTGCAGTTTGCTTTTACTTTTTGCCAACTCCAGATGTTTGAGCACCAATGCACCATACTCCATGGTGTCCCACTCCCAACAAACATCACAGACTGGGAGCTCCGGGGTCAAATTCAGCCCCAGGAGGTACTTCGATTTGGCCACATTGGATTTAAGATTCTCATATCAATTGACAGTATCTTAAACAGGAGGATTTACATATGACTCTGGTCTCCAGGTTTTCTTTAAAAATCAGAATTGGGCCACACCAAGAACGTGGAGCTGGGTGATCGCTGCCAACCACAGAAGAGCAATGCCTGGGGGTCACATTCACCACCATCTCTGGGTCGTGGCCCACCTGGGCTTGGGGCCCTGCTCTGCCACTGGAAGCAGTGTGACGCTGGAAAAGTCACATAAGTCTCTGTTCCTCTTTCGCCCCTTCTATGGAGACAATGATGATCCTGGAGCCTTCCACGTGTCTCAGTTGTTGTGAGCGTTAAGTAGCTTATTACTTGTAAATGCTCCAGGAGTCATGCTTGGCACATAGAAGAGCTACATGAGGGTTTGTTGAAACAATGAGCCAGGTGTGGTGGCTCACACCTGCCATCCCAGCACTTTGGGAGGCCAAGGCAACAGTATTGCTTGAGCCCAGGGGTTTGAAACCAGCCTGGGCAACGCAGTGAGACCTCGTCTCCAAAACAATTAAACCAAACAAACAATAAATGTTTCTCATAAGAAAAAGGTGGGAATCTGAGGGGGTTTCACCTGGAGAGAAGTTTTGTTTTTGTTTTTTTAAAGGAGGAGGAGGAAAGAGGAGGAGGAGACTTCTTGACAATAAACATGAAGGTACCTAGCTAATCACATGCCATTTGACACTGAAAAGAGGATCAAAGGAAATCAGCAAGCAGGGCCCCATGTCATGGTTTTGGGGTCAGTGTTATCACTTGACCCTCATTGATTTTGTCCTAGGGGAGGAGCAAAAAGCTCCCTTGGAGTTGCAAGGCCTTGGTCCAGTGGCCCGTGTAACGACATGTGACCTCAAGCACAGCCAGCAAGGAAGGTCCTCCCCAGGCTGGGGGCACAGAATGCTGGTGATGCTTCATGCTGCTTGGTGGGGAGAGCCTACCTGGGGCTCCATCCTTCTGAGCTGACTCATTGCCATCTGCTGTGCTTGAGTGTTTCCATAAGTTCATGTTGAAACTTAACTCCTAAGCAACGATGTCAGGAGGTGATGGTGGCACAAGGCCCTACCCTTGGATACAATTAGGCGCCCTAAGAAAGGGCTTGCAGCTCCTGCCCCCAACCCCACCTTTCACCAGGTGAGGACACCACTCCTCCCTCCAGAGTGGGCAGCGGTCCAGGTGGCATCTTGCATGCAGAGAGCAGCCCCTGCCAGACACCAAACCATTACCTTGACCTTGGACTTTGCAGCCTCCAGAACAGTGAAAAATAAATATTTGTCCTTTATCAATGCCCCCACCTGTGGTATTTTGTGACAGCAGCACAAGCAAACTAAGACGCCATCTCACCACTGACTTCCCATACCGCACAATGGGGCATGCCCTTTCTTCTTCTTCGGTGCCAGGTACACGGGTAACAAAGGTGGGAGTAGAGAGCTTTCCCTGCCTGCCCCTGCCAGGGAAGTCTCCTTGGCTCAGGGTTCACGTATCCTGTCTCAGGGAGCACCCCGCTCCAGCCATCACCCAGGGAGAACAGTCCCTACCAGTTCAGTCTCCTTGGTTCACTGCTGATGTACTCTGGTCTCTGACAAGAGCAGGAAACAGGATGTAGAACAAGGAGGTGTCGGGGGCCATTGGAGAGGATGCACTCGTGTCATCAGCCCTAGGGTAGCTGTCCCAGTTGGGCTGGAGGCATCTGTGGTCTGGGCCATCGGCTGTCACTTCTGGCTCCTCCGATGGATGGTGAGCCCTGAATGACTTGTTGAAAGAGGCGCAGGAGAACTTTTCTCTCTATGGACTTAGGTGCTGAAGTGGGGGGTCTCCTGGGGATGGGACCACCAGGGGGCTGGGGCCCATGGCACACATTGTCTCCATGTTGTCTTCCTGGTCCCAGCACTCAGTAGGCTGGCCGGCTGTGACCTTGCACACCCAGTCAAGGTCACCCAGGCCCTCTCAAAACGTCTGCCACGGGCCTCCATCCCTGGTCCCTCACAGCCCACTCTCTGTTGGGTTATGGTGAGACCCTCGCAGACCCTACACAATGTCACCTTTGGAGGCCCTGCCCACGCCGGAGCAGACACCCTAAGCTGCATCCACCTCCTTTCCACATGCGGTCTCCATGTAACAATCGATGGCTTGAGTCGCCGTTGACATTCAATTACTTTTTGTAGATATTTAATTAAACTTTTGTTTTTGTTTTTGAGTTGGTGTCTCACTCTGTTGTGACAGAGTACAGGCTGGAGTGCAGTGACAGGATCACAGCCACCCCAGTCTCTATCTGCTGGATTCAGATGATCCTCTCGCTTCAGCCTCTCAAAGTGCTGGGATTATAGATGTGAGCCACCATGCCCGGCCTAATCAAACTTTTTTGCAGTTTTCTTTTTATATTGGGAGCCAGACTTCTTTTCAAAAGCAAAATAAACACTTTCACTGGCCTTCGAAAATCTGATAGGCCCTGGGTATCGTGCCTGTAGTAGACACGATGGTTCCTCACTCACAGGCAGTGTCGCAGCCCTCCAACCCCTACAGCTTGGGAAACTGATCAGTGCCTTTGGAAGTGGCCAAGCCAGCTTGCTGTGGGCCCACGCTGGTCAGGGCTGAGACAGAAGACAGTGGCCGAGGCAAAGGGGGAAGAAGGCAGGGGCCCTGCCCCATATGAGGGCCAGCCATGAGGAGGAGGAGGAGGAGGACCGCTTCACAGCTCCCACTGCCCATGAGCCTGCTCTTCCTGGTCCTCACGGCCATCTTGTGAGAACGTTTCTATCCTCCTCGTGTGGTTGAGGAAACAGCGGCTCAGAAAAATGGATTCATTTGGCCCTAGCCACCCAATCTCTAGTGGTCGAGGTGAGGTTTGAACCTGTGTCTGTTCAGGCCTCCTATTCGGGCACATTGCTGGATTTCTTCCTCCCCCCCACGCCCTTATGATAATAAAATGGATGGCCAAGTCCATCACATGACCCAGCCAACAGCCTGGCTCTCACAGGGGCTCTGGGCTCTGTCACCCCTGAGTCCCTCGCTGGTCCGTGGACAAGCATTTTCACAGGCTTCTGGCTTTGATGCCAATTGTAATGGTGGCCACCCCAGGCTGACATGACACAGTTGAGTTAACTGTTGGGAGCCTGGATGCCACCCTCCACCCCTCTTCACGCTCGTAGCCTCTGACAGAAGACCGGGGCTGTTCCAGGCCCACACGTGTCTCCCAGTCCCAGCTGTTTCACCATAGACAGGATGGTGTTTTACACTCACATTTGCCCTCCATCTGTCTTGGTCTTGCCCCATCTGGTGAGGCCGAGCAATGGCCACAGTCACGTGAAATAGGTTCACGTCACTCACTTTCACCGGTGTTTCTGCTCCCTGCCCAACTCCAAATGACAGGTGGCTGCCTGAAGCCATGGGCACAACCCCAGGGACCTCATGCCTGGCTGTCTCTGTCTTGGTGTAGGGTCTGCTCACGCTCAGTGGGTCATGGATTTCCATGTGAATTCAGGGGCCAGTCAGTAGAAGGGGTTGCTGGCAGCCAGATGATCCTCAACAAAGCCTATGCCCAGGGGATCTTGCCTGCCCACTGCCAGGAAAGCATGCGGACCCCTGCCAAGGGTCCCTGTCACCAGGCTCCCCGACTCCCCCTGTCGACAGCAGTCTGATGAGCAGCCCCCAAGTAGATCTCTCCAGCAGCCACTGTCTTTCTGACCCCTCCTTGGCTTCTGTGCCAGCTGACACCAATCAACTCAACCAGGACAAGGGAGGAACCATGTCTTGGCCACTCCTTGCTTTCTGTCTAACGATGTTTATTTATGCACCATGGACACCTTCACTTCAAGAGCTGGTGACACACCCAAGCAGTGTTTGCTTAGGCTCAGGGAAGCAGGGTCAAGAGGAACAGGCCTGGATGAGAAGTTGAGAGCTGCTTCTCACTGGGTGTGCACCCTGTAAGGCTTTCACCTACCTGGCCTCAGCTTCTTCATCTGTAAAAGGAGGAGAAGGAGGAGGAGGAAGAGGAGGAAAAGGAGGAGAGGAGGATAAAAAAGAAGAGCAGAAAGAGAGAGAGGAAGGGAGGGAGGAAGTACAGGAGAAAGAGAAAAGGAGAGAGGGAGGGAAGGAGGATGGGAGGGAGGAAGGGAAGGAGGAAAGAAAGG
>NW_007052104.1:0-3160 GCF_000164805.1 Carlito syrichta | reverse complement strand
AGGGAGGGAGGGAGGGAGGGGCAGGGAGAGCAGGAAGGAAGGAAGGAAGAAAAAGAGAGAGAAAAAGAGAGGTGTATTCTCAAACACCTGGACCTCCCAAAGCACTGGGATTTCAGGCTTGAGTCTCTGCACCTGACCAGTCTTTGCAGTTCTTATGAAGTCTGTGTTCCATCTTTGCTTTTGAAAGTTGTTTCCTTGGGTATTGAATCCTGGTTTAGTGTGGGTTTTTCTTCTTTTCTTTACAGAATGAAAGAAAAAGTCACTTCTTCACCAGCTTCTCATCACCTTGTTTTCCAGTCTTTCCTCCTTGGCACATAATATTTCTTTTCTCATCTACTTTTAATGTTTTCTCTTTCACACTGGTTTTGAGTGATGTGATTATAATGTCCTTGGGGCAGTTTTCTTCCTGTTTTTTGTGCGTGGGTTTCATGGATCTTCTTAGATTTGTGAGTTTATAGTTTTCATCAAACTTGGAAATTTTCCAGCCATTTTTTCTTCAAATATCTTTTCTCCTGCTCTTCTTTTTGGGGAATTTCAATTACACACATAATAGACCACTTGAAGTTTTCCCACGGCTCACTGATACTTGTTTTCATCTTTAAAAATCTTTTAACATTCAGTATTTTATTTTGAATGGTTTCATTGCTATGTCTTCAAGTTCACAAGTATTTTCTTCTGCAACATCTAATCTATGGTCAACCAGCATATTTTTCATCATGACTTGGAGTGGTTTTTTTTGAGTCGGAGTCTCACTCGGTCACCCAGACTGGAGTGCAGTGGCCACTCCCGGCCACCGCAGCCTCGACCTGCTGGGCTCCGGCGATCCTTCCGCCTCAGCCTTCCGAGTAGCCGGAATTACAGGCATGTACTACCACGCCCGGCTGATTTTTTGATTTATTGTAGAGATGAGGTCTCGCTGCCCAGGTGGATCGTGAACCCGTGGGCTCAGGCAATCCACTTACCTCAGCCTCCCAAAGGCGCGGGATTACAGGCTGAGCCACCGAGCCCAGCTGCCTTGGAGTTTTTAATCTCTAAGTATTCTGTTTGGGTCTTCCTATATCCTCTATGTCTCTACTTAACTTTTTGAACACAGGATCAAAGTTACAATTAAGATTTTAATGTCCTTCTCTGGTCACGCTAACATCTAGCACTGCTTCTGGGTCAACTGTAATGTACTGATCTCTTTTCCCGATTATGGCTCAAATCTTTCTGCCTCCTTGAATGCCTGGTCATTTTTTTTTTTTATTGAATGCCAGATATTATACAAGTTTCGCCATTGGGTGTTAAACATGTTTGTATTCCTGTAAGTGTGCTTCAGCGTTGTTCTGGGACACAGTGAAATGGGTTAGGAAGAGTTTCCTCCTCTGGAGAGCTTGCCTTTGAGATTTGTTCCTGGGGCAGAGAAGGGTTCATTCTAGGTATAATTATTTCCCATATGAAAGTGAGACTCTTCCGGGTACCAGAGAATGCACCAAACTTAACAGTAAGAAAACAAACAAGCTTATTTTTTAAAAAGCAAAAACATTTGAACAAATCTCTCTCTCTCACACACACACACATACACACACACACACACCATATATATATATGTGTGTGTCTCACACACACACACTATATATATATATGTCTCTCACACACACACACACGTGTGTGTGTGTGTGAGAGAGAGAGAGAGAGTGAGAGAGAGAGAGAGAGAGAGAGAGAGAGAGAGAGAGAAATAGAACACAAAACTCTGCCGAACATTATTAGGCATCAGAGTAAAGCAAACTAAAACCACAATGAGACGACTCCACACACCTGTCAGAATTACAAAAAGTTTTGAAACTTGGCCACAGCAGTGCTGGTGAGGGTGTGGGGAACAGGAACACGCTACTGCTGGTGGGATGGAAGATGGCACAATCACCTGGCAAGATAACCTGGCAGTCTTTAAAAGGTAGCCTTGGAGACGGGGCAAGATGGCGACGGCATAGGTGAACTGGTGAGATTCTCTGAACGGACCAAGACTGCAAACTGCTGAATAGACAGACTGTAAAGCAGAGGGAAAAGTGAACAAAACCAGAAGACCCTCATAAGGAAGGACAGGTCATTGCAGAAGAGAAATAAAAGCAACCCCACCTTCCCTCAAAAACAGAATTGAAGAGGGGGAGGGAAAGGGGTAAAGGGAGAAAAATCTACAGAAATGAAGAAAAACCAAAAGAAGAGTATGGGTCTCTCCCAGACGCCTGGGAGAGCAGACACTGAGAAAACTGACTTTGGAATACAAACAATGAAAAGTCCCCAGAATGAAGGGTCTCAAAATGCAAATGTAGATATCAAAACAATAATGGAGAGATTAAAAAGAATTGAGGAGACACAAGAAGAAACTAGGAAGGAGCTGATATCTGAGATAACAGTAATAAAGAATACTGTGAATGAAATAAATAACAAATTGATAAGCATGGAAAGCAGAATTACCCAAGCAGAAGAAAGAATCTCAGATCTTGAGGACCAAAATATAGAAATAACCCAAACTCTTAAAAACACAGAAAATAAGCTAAAAGAGACAGAACAAAACCTTCAAGAGATGAGTGACTACCTCAAGAGGCCTAACCTAAGAATAATCGAACTCCCTGAGGCAGAAAGAGAAACAGAGACCACATTGGAACAAACTTTCCACGAGATCATTCAAGAAAATTTCCCTCATCTAATCAGTGATACAAAAATTCAAACACAAGAGATTCAGAGAACCCCCGCAAGACAACAAATGAGAAGATCAACTCCTAGACACATAATAATTCACCTAAATAAAGTAGGCACAAAAGAAAAAATCCTAAAGGCAGCAAGAGAAAAAGGCCAGATCACCCACCATGGAAGATCAATCAGAATAGCAGCAGATTTATCTGCAGAAACCCTGCAGGCTAGGAGAGCTTGGAGCCCTATCTTCAAAGTCCTAAAGGATAAACAATTTCAACCAAGAATAACCTACCCAGCCAAGCTAAGCTTCATCAGTGAGGGAGAATTAAAATCTTTCCCAGATATCCAATCCCTAAGAACTTATGCAGCCACAAAACCATCTCTACATGAAACACTTAAGAAAGTACTAAACACAGAAGAAAAGGAAAAAAGAACAACGTTCTTCACAAGAGTACAGGGAAAAGAATAAAATATACACGAACCAACC
>NW_007052103.1:0-818 GCF_000164805.1 Carlito syrichta | reverse complement strand
GAGAAGGGTTAATGTGAAAAGGTAGGTAGAAAAGAATTTGCAAAAAGTTTTTTTCAGGAAGATCAATTTTATGAAAAAGAACAAATGGAAGTTTAGTATCTGGAAATAAAATTATCCCTACCAGTGTTCCTTGGAAAGTCTTTACATACATTTGGGCGTTCCTATAACTCCAGTTAAATATTATTGTCTTAAATAATCCCAACAGGGAGGTGGGAAAAATGAGGGGTTTTTTTTGAAATAAATACACTGCGGAGACATTTCCCTGCTGAACACAAAATATGAGACAATGGACAGATGTATACAACCACCTTAAATACTAGAGTGCAGTATGACCCTTTGAATAACAATAGCAGGAAAAGAAGAATCCAGAATGAGTTTAGAGGTGTGAAAAATAGCAAAAGAAAACTCAAGACCCAAAAGAATCCTTTTAAGGTCATGTTCATAGCAGGAACAAAAACAGAAAGACTCTGTTTGGGGAAAGATGATGCAATATTTAAAAGATAACAGAGAAAGCAGAACTAACCAGTCTCTTTTTCTCTATTCTTCTCTCAATGATTAAATAATATAAAAAGGAAAAAAATGGTCAGGAGGGAGCCTAATTCCAAGGAAGGTAAGAAATAGGAAGACATTATTTAAACTCAGTTATTTTAATGATGTATTTAATTTATGCCCAGATAATTTCTATCCTAGGATATTTAGAGAACTTGGGTTGTAATCATGCAACTAATGTTAAGAGTCTCAGAAAGTAATTTTATGAACAAATAGTCAAAAGTCGGCATAAATTCATTAAGAATCAATGCTTCTGATTCTCTTGGTGG
>NW_007052102.1:0-825 GCF_000164805.1 Carlito syrichta | reverse complement strand
GTGGTGGGTACCCATTGGCTCTCCTTTTCCCTGCACTAGCCTTCGTGCTCCTGGTCACCTATATTAATATTCACAATCTACTCTCTCCCTTGTGATGAGCTCAGATTGGGGTTTGAAAATTGGAGAAATCAGCCCCCTCCCCCGCATCTAGCACATACATGGGGTATGGGGAAAAGCTGAACCAAGCTTTAGAGGGCAAAGCCTTCTCCATCACTCCATCTGGAGGGGCTGAGTGAGCTGGGGAGCTCCAGGAGCAAGCTGGCTTCCGACATGACTGATGTTCCCACAGAGCTGCCCGAATCTGGCAAGGCCACCAGAATCTCCACCCTCAGATTGGTTTCCACCTCGTTCAGGAAAAGCGTATACGTTAAGAAATTCTTGATGGCTTAACTTCTGAGGATATCCAGAACTTAGTAGCGTGTTGGGTGCAGAGGTAAAAACATATTGCACTTGGAAGGGAGTAGGTGCAGAGGTTAACAGTCTGATTTTGGTGTCGAGAATTAAGGGATTCCATTCTGGCTATGCCACTTACTAGCAGAAGTTGGGTAGCATGGAGGCTTTACCTCAGGCTCCACATTTGTAAATAGGAAGAATAGTGGCACCTACCTCATAGTTATGGAGAGACTGAACGGAATCATTTGTATAGAGTGCTGCCCAGGCCGAGACCTAGCACAATGGGACAGCATTGATGGTCGGTAAGTGATTTTTTTGTTGCTTGCTGGTGCACTCACTTGAGAGGAGATGTAGCTTAATAAAAAGAGCACAGATTTAGCCGGGCTCGGTGGCTCAGCCTGTAATCCTGCGCCTTTGGGAGGCTGAGGTGAG
>NW_007052101.1:57489-58352 GCF_000164805.1 Carlito syrichta | reverse complement strand
TGCCCCAGCCCCAGCCCCAGCCCCAGCCCCAGCCCCAGCCCCAGCGAGCGCTCTCCTGCCTCTCCGTTCTGCAGCGTGCTGATCAGACTCCTTTCCTTATCTGAGGAAAGGGTGTTTCGTGCCTTCTGGCATTGTCCCGTCGTGTCCCGTCGGTCATTAAGCCAGAATTTATCGTCTGGCTGGTATTCTTAGCGCCTGACGCGGGTGCCTGGCGTGTGCCAGAGATCAGGGTGGATAATGATATTCGTTAGCATCGATTAAGTCCTGATTGTGCGCCAGGCATTTCGTTTTCCCAGCCCTGCGCCGTGGGTGCCGGAGGCAGGGAGGCCGGAGCTGCTCCAGAGCTTGGGAATCTGGATGGCCCGGGTTCAAAGGCAGACAAACCCCGCTGTCCCAGACCTGGAAGAGCCCTGTGACTGAGCCCTATGGGGGTGGTGGCCCCCAACATCCCCTCCCGGGGCAAGCCTCGGCTCCGGGCCGCGCTGCTCCCTCAGCCCTGCCTCTCTCCCCAGTGCCCCCCCAACCTGCACAAGCTGGACGGCTACTACTGTGACCACGAGCAGGTGTGGCGGCTGGGCTCCCCTGGGGACTCGGCACGGTCTCTGACCTGTCTCTGAGCGCTCGGTGACTCCCTCCGTGGCCTCCCGTTTGTGGGTCCCTCAGGGCCGCTGCTACGGAGGTCGCTGCAAAACCCGGGACCGGCAGTGCCAGGCCCTGTGGGGCCACGGTGAGTCTGGCAGGCGGGGGCGAGGGGCCTTTGGGAGGTCAGCGTCGGGAGGCGGGGGAGGGACAGGTTTGGGCTCAGTGGGCCCCCCACCGATTGTGTGGCTGGGGCCGGACCAGAGGCCAGGCCCGGAGTCCCG
>NW_007052101.1:52570-57236 GCF_000164805.1 Carlito syrichta | reverse complement strand
GGGTGGGCAGGTGACGCTCGGCGTCCTCTCCTCAGGGGCTGCCGACCGCTTCTGCTATGAGAAGCTGAATGTGGAGGGCACGGAGCGGGGGAACTGTGGGCGCAAGGGGCCGGGCTGGGTCCAGTGCAACAAACAGTGAGTAGCCAGAGCGCCCCGGCCTCCCTGGCTGGAGCGGGAGGAGACTCTTCGAAGATGGCGCAGAGGTTTTGCCAGGGGGTGCCTGTGGGTCCCCAGGGGAGGGCGTGTGAGAACCAGACGGCAGCTGCTGGGTCTGAGGGCGACTCGGGGCTCCTCGTCTCCACGCGCAGGGACGTGCTGTGTGGCTTCCTTCTCTGCGTTAACATCTCTGGAGCGCCTCGACTGGGAGACCTGGGGGGAGACATCAGCAGCGTCACTTTCTACCATCAGGGCAGGGAGCTGCACTGCAGGTGCTGGCTGGGACCCTGGCTGGGGAAGAGGCTGCGGCGGGATGGCGCTCGGGGATGGGGGCTGAGGCTGGCTGTGCGGCTTCCCCAGGGGAGGCCACGTGCAGCTGGCCGACGGCTCCGACCTGAGCTACGTGGAGGATGGCACGGCCTGCGGCCCCGACATGCTGTGCCTGGACCACCGCTGCCTGCCCGCCTCGGCCTTCAACTTCAGCACCTGCCCTGGCAGCGGGGAGCGCCGGATCTGCTCCCACCACGGGGTGGGCACCCAGAGCTGCGGGGGTGGGCAGGGCCTCCGACGGGGACGCCCCCTGCTCACCTGGCGGCCCTGCCACTCACAGGTCTGCAGCAACGAAGGGAAATGCATCTGCCAGCCAGACTGGACGGGCAAAGACTGCAGCATCCACAACCCGCTGCCCACACCCCCTCCCACGGGGGAGACGGAGCGATACAAGGGTGAGGATGCGAGTGGAGGAGCCAGGTTCCCCCTCATCGCGCCTGGCCCGCCAACCCAGCCCCTTCTTCCCCAGGTCCCAGCGGCACCAACATCATCATTGGCTCCATTGCCGGGGCTGTCCTGGTTGCAGCCATCGTCCTGGGTGGCACAGGCTGGGGATTTAAGTAAGAGACACCCACACCCCGTACCATCCCGGGCATCCTCAGGGGTTCAGGCACCCTCGCCTAGAGCTCACATGTCCTGGGCCCAGCCAGCCCAAGAGGTTCTTGTGTTAATGTGTAAAAACCAGAGATTTGACTCAGCATGGTGGCTCAAGCATATAATCCCAGCACTTTGGGAAGCTGAGGCAAGAGGATTACCTGATTCAAGGGGTTCGAGACCCGCCTGGGCAACTTGGCAAAACCATGTCTCTACAATAAATCAAAAAAATTAGCCAGGTGGCACACACCTGTAGTTCCAGCTATTTGGAAGCCTGAGGGGAAGGATCACCTGAGCCCAACAGGTTAAGGTTGCAGTAGCTGTGAGCGTGCTGCTGCACTCCAGCCTGGGTGACAGAGTGAGACTCCTACTCAAAAAAAAAAGAAAAAGAAATCAGATTTTCCATGAATAATCTTGATATCTGTCTTCCCTTGGAAAACGAGAAGACTGGGCCCCAGCGTGCCTATGCCTACCCCTGAGTGGCCACGAGTGACACTGCCCAGGGCTGCCAGAGGCAGGCATGTGTCCTCTGGTCCTCACCCCGCCTACGGTGCTCCATGGGCATCTAAGTTTGAGGTCCTCGGGCTGGTTTGACCCCCTCAATGTGCAAAGAGGAGCAGAGGCCCTGGGTCCCGTGGTGGGTGAGGGGCATTCAGGACTTCAACCTGGGACCTGTTTTTGGTAGGTGTCCTGGGTATTTCTCCCTGGCCCTGACGTCAGTGTCTGGCCTGGGGACTCCTGGTGGGGCGGGGGGTCCCGTGGGATCCCCAAGGCCTCTCCCTGCGCAGAGGGACAATCAGCGGCTCCTTTTCTCTCCCTCCACCCGCCCGTCCTCCTTGGTTCCTGCAGAAACATCCGCCGAGGAAGGTATGACCCGACCCAGCAGGGGGCAGTGTGATGCCGGCCACGCCATCCCTCCCGCTGTCCTTGTCTCCATCTCATCTGTCACCCGCGTTCTGTTGCGAGCAGGCTGCTTCCCCACCCCTGCTGCCAGCCTGTCCCGGCAGGGATGGGAGAGCCTCGCTCTGGAAAGACGGCCTTGGCCCCCTCGAGCCTCCCGCCTGCCCACCCGCCCGTCCACCCTCTCAGGCCGCAGTCCAGCTTCTGCCACCCTTGCTCCGGCCAGGACCCCCCGGCCAGGCAGACCCTGGAGCTGTGCACCCCGCCGTCTCCACCCCCGGGAAGGGGGCCTCCCTCTGCGTCCCATCCGTTTTGTCCTCCATGTCACCACTGTCTGACCCCTGCCAGATCCCGTCCCTGGCCAGCCTGTGAACGGGGCCCAGCACGGAGCTCCAGGGCCCAGCGGGGGACTCTCGCCTGCCTTGGCTCACCTCCTCCTTCGTGCCCCCTCTCCGTTCCAGGTCTGGAGGGGCCTAAGTGCCACCCTCTCCCTCTGATGCTGACACCCACCGTTTCGGCCCTGAACCGCGAGGCTGCCCCCGCCGGCCACAGAGGCAGGCGCCATGCGCATGGTCTTCCAGGTCCAAACCCCTCAACTCCGGCTCGTGGGGCCTGGGTGGGGGTGTGGCCCTGGGGCTCGCGCCACCTGGGGGGCCAGGCCTGGAGGGGTTTCCTCCTGGGCCCCGCCCCCTCGGCCTCGCACTCGCACACTGACTCTCCCCGTGTGAATGTAGCTGCCTTCATCACAATGGCCCCGGCTGAGGCAGGGCCAGGGAGGAGGCGCCCCAGGCGGCCACCAGCAGACCAGGCCTGGGACGGCCCCTCCGCACACCTGGCAGCTGGAGCCAGGGTCCCAGCTCTCCGGGGCTTCTGGGGAAGGGGCTGACATCTACGTTTTTAAAACTTAACTGATGAATGTAACCTTGGGGGTGCCGGGGCCAGGGCCGTTGTGGGGACGTCTGACCTTTGCAGGAGGGTCCGGGGGAGCTGCAGCGTGTCCTGCCCCAGCCCTCCCTGGCACGATCACACTGGAACCCTGCTCTGGGCACAGGCGGGGCCGGGGCCTCCCTGCTCACCCCTCACCCCCAAGCCAAAGCTGCCTGCACTGTGCCCAAGGCCCAGGTCATGGGCGCGGCGACTTCACTTAGTCCCAGACTGTCTCCGATTCCAAAACGACCACCCTGCTGTCCCCGCCAGGATGCATGTGTTGGGGGAGGGGGTTCCAGAAAATAGAGCCCCGGAAATAAACAGGGACTTTCCCCCTTTCAATAAGGGTGATTCTGGGGCAGACTCAGAGTCTGGGTTCCCCTGGTGTGGCCTGGAGGCCCCGGGCTGGCCCGTCTCTCCAGGAGGACTCTCCTAGGTAGGGAAGTCCAGGGGCGGCCAGGACCTAGGGTGTCCCAGAGGAAGCAGGGAGGGGCGGGTCTCGTGGAGGGTCCTAGGCATCTAGAAAAGTCCTTAAGGCCCTTTCAAATCCCTACTCCCATTCCAGGGCCAAGCGTTAAGTTTACAGAGGTTCCCCGCTATAGCCTCTCCTGCCCTGCTGTGGCCAAGCTCGAGAGACAGGCCGTGGGCAGCGGGCCTCAGTCCTCCCTCAGACGGTCCTGCCCGTGCCTTCCCTCGTGTCCCTTGCTTGGGATGGGGGCGCTCTGGCTCCTTGACCCCGAAAGCTGACAGGGGCAAGACAGGGCCAGCGACTTTCTGGAGGAAAGCCACAGAGGGATGGAGCCTGCACCCAGCGGGGTTCTCAACACCCAAGGCTTCTGGGGGTTCCAGTCTGTTTGCGAGGCATCAGTGAGGCCCAGAAACTTCCCCCTGATGATCCGCACCAGCCTCGGGGCGGACAGGGCCTGGGACCCACGGACACCCTTCTGGGTGACTGATGCTGGCGCTAAACTCCCGCTGGCGCTGCCTGCCCATGGGGGGCTGAGCGGGCGCCTCTGGCCAGCCTGGAGTCTCCAGCCCCGGGGCGGGGGCGGGGCCGGGTCTCGCACTCTGGCCGTGATGTGTTGCTCACGACAGCAGTGCGTCTGGGCACACGCCTTTGGACCCGCCTCGGCACGCGGGCACCCCTGCACGCAGCGGGCGTGTGGTGGGCGTGGAGGATGTGACTTCCTGTGACTGGTCCACCTTGGCTCCCAGCGGTCTGCATCCTCTGGCCCAGCCCTGCTGCATCCGGCATCCTGTACAGAAGTCATCCGGGCTGGGCGGGGAGGCTGGCCAGAAACACCAATTAAAGATCATGTCCTGGGGCTTCCACGGAGCTCGCACTGACTGGGTCTCTCCTGTGAATGGCTGTCCCGTGACGCACGTTCCCTGCCTGCCCTCTCCGGCCCTGGAGGGAACATGATGACTGGGTGGAGGCACCTGGGGCTGGCTGGGCAGCTGGGAGGAAGGGGTGCGATTTCCCATCCACAGGGTGGAGGCCGGGCCCTGCCTGCTTCAGCCAAGTGGGCAAGGTGAGCAGGAGAGCATTTACCCAGAGGCGGGAGACCCAGTTTCCCTTTATTATTTGAGTCGGGATCTCACTCCATCACCCAGGCTGGAGTGTGGTGGTACGCTCACAGACACTGCGGTCTCCACCTCCAGGGCTCAAGTGTTCCGCGTTCCTGCTTCAGCCTCCCAAAGTTCCTGGGACTACACAAGTGCACACCACCAAGCCTGGTTACTTTTTTTTTTTTTTTTT